>NC_134275.1:74672212-74832212 GCF_031893055.1 Leptodactylus fuscus
AATAGACATTGGAAGGCTCTTCCTGAGGATGTGAATGAGTTTTGGAATTGAACGAACCCAACATGTGGAAGGTAATGCAGGAATGATTTGGTAAAAATAGCTCACATTTATCCATGGTCTTTCATGATTTATACACGTTGCGAAGCAGAAAATAGGCACTATACTTTGGATTGACTACCTTAAGGCATAATTATCCAATGCTTGGATGTCTTCAAGGTAATTAATGCTTGTTAACTCTAGTCACTCCAATAAATCATCCCAGTTATTTTGCAACAAACTTACCTATAAGCTGTTCTCTCCCCTTTACTTCGGGAATTTGTTCGACAAGTGACTGCCTTTGTGATTGGAACGTAAAAGGCTTTCTGGTCTCTATGACAGGTCATACATAATTACTAAAGAAATATATAATTACACCTGCCAACCACTTCTAGTGTAATTGATTCAATAACTAACAATGTCACAGGAAGGCTAGGCTCAGAGGTCTCGCTGTGTGAAAATACTCATACATGGCTAAACATCTTGGTATTTTAATTGCTTGTCATGCAGCCAGGGCTCCATATTGCACCTATCTCCACAGCAACAGACTGCTATGAGGAGAGCTCATTTAGGAACTGGGAGGGAATCTATAACCTGCATTCAGTTATCATATTCAGAGGTTGCAATAAATATATTTTAATGAGATGACTTTTGTTTAGGAGTAAAATGGATTAAATTATACAAGTATAGAAGCCTTTCAGCTGTCACTCAAGTCTATGAATGGCAAATGACTATTGTTCTGTGCAACCATCAACATGGACAATGAATTATTGGGATGAAGGGAAATGAAGTTTGTTTTTAATGTGCCCATACACATAAGAACAAAGTCAGTTGCACCACCAATTTTGGTGGGACCTGACTTCACGGGGAGGAGATTGAAATTTGATGCGACAGATCCGTTGTTCTCATGGAAGATGATGCACTACTAAAGGTGTCTGTCCGGGGCTCACACCCCTTTCCCATGGAGAACAGATGCACACTTGTCCACTTGTCCAAGCAGAACATGCATGTAGTACATATGGTAGTAGCTAGGAGTTCTGGGAGGCTAATAGGTATATAACTATCTATAGGTGTACTGGCATCAGGACCTTAGGGGGAGGTGAAAGTCTTCTGCACAAGGTAAACCACCATTCCCCATTAGGGAATGGTGGCAGTGGCAAGTGTATAGCTCTTATATGGTTACTGTATTCTTCTATTATTTGTAACAATAAAAAGAAAACCTGATGCCCATAGATGGGTTCTGGTGTGGACCCAATGGTGACAGTTGCAGCTCCTACCCGGACACCAGCCAAGAAGGGTGGTAGAAACAAAAAATGAGGTGTGGAAAAAGAAACTGGAAATTGTATAGAGCGCTACTGTATAAGGATGCAAAGAGCCTTCTAGCCTAAAGTTGCTTTTTCTGTTGCATCCTTCTGCAGTAGCGCTCTATACAATTTCCCGTTTTTTTTTCACACCTCACTTTCTTGTATTATTTGAGCACTGATATATAATATATACGGACTTGAGCACTACATTATTTTCTAAATGAATGGCACCAGTAGCACTGCAGAGCAGAGTTATTTAGGAAACTGTACGACAGAACACCTTAGATGGGCACCAATTGAAGATACCAATGTAAAATAAGGTTATTCTGTATACAAAAAAAAAAAGTAAAAAATTGTCAAGTTTTTAGGCAGGTAGTGAAGAATTGTGAATTCAAGTTAAAATATTAAATTGTGTAGTTCAAGGCAAATAAAATTATGGGATGTATCAAAAGAGGTCTAGATTCTCATGACAAGAACATATGAATGCCTCTATACAAATCACTGGTACGGCCACACTTAGAATATTGAGCGCAATTTTGGGCTCCATTATACAAGAAAGACATAATCGAACTTGAAAAAGTGCAAAGAAGGGCAACCAACATGATTAGGGGAATGAATGGATTGGAGTACCCAGTCCCTACCTTTCACCTATCAGCATGCTGCTCAGATGCTTAGTCACTTGTGATATTATTAGGGTTTAAAAAGATATATCCGCCTAAAATAATAGAAATATCATGCAATTCTAAGATATTTTTACATATGATAATACTTCTTCAATAAGTCATACAATTATGAAATACCACTATGTTAGGAACAACTATTATGATAATACTGTAACTGAGCAAAACCCAGTATATCAAAGCCAATATTATCAATTATAACACTATATTAGGGCAAAACAATACTACCTGACCATAACCAGATACTATCATCACAAAGTAACTGATTATTATCACTATATAGGTACTTAAAACCAACTATACAAAGGCCCAAAATCACATTGATCATATACAGATGTAGCATTGATTATCATGGTAGGCAGATTGCACTAGCAGGATCCTCATGTGATGTCTACTCACACTATTCAACTGAACTGCCAGGCACTTGCTGTTTTCATTTTAATTGCTAAATCTGCTCAGAAAGTCAAATGATTAACCAATAACTCCCATGTCCTCCTCGGATGCTCTAACATACAGTATATAATTTGGATTACTATTGGTCTCATTAAAAGTAGGTCAGTGACTTACTCCGAAGTGACCTCTAGGAACCCTAATGACATTGCAAATGCAGATGCAGAAACATTTGAAGACCATTAGCTTCATTTTCTAGCACACAGCACCTCCTAGATGTGGTGCTTTTCTTTTGGAGGTTCTCATTATCATTTGGACTATATTAGGGTCGTTGGACTACAGTCATACTCATCTTCTTGTATCCCCCACTATTGCCGCCACCACCAGAAGAGCCAGGAATGTATCTAATCTGTCTTAGCTATCCCACTAGAGAGTTATGTCATGTATACTTATCATCTCTTTGTTTATTAGATATGTATCTTCTATTATGCCTATTTCAGTTTGTAATGTATCATGTATTAGTGGAAGCTTATGCTCCGAGTTTCTATTTTATATTTCAGGGTTTTAAACTAGAACAGATTCCAGCTAAGAGCTTTCCAACAAGGAAAAAAAAGATCTGTATAGTCCAACATTTTTGATCGATGGTTATTTTAAGTGTGAAAACAAATGCATTTTGAGTTATGTCAAACTAAAAACGTAGCGATCCCATCAATGTCAAGTTTTAAAAAGCGTTTTTCCAATATCGTTTCAATTGCTCATTTTCATATGGACGGCAGGAGGTGCCCACTTGGATTTACTAAAAAGAAAGAGCCGTTTCCAGCAGATGTTCTAGCAATTTTATGATCTAAGAAAAAGAGCAAAATAAAATATGGATGCAAATAAAGCAAAAAAATAAATAATAAAATGGAAGGTTTCATAAAAATATGGAATTGAGACTTGTTTTTATTTCACATTTCCGAGATCTGAGTCAAAACGTATTACACATTATGTTATGACTTAATTATCTACCAGACATTTTTCTTTTATTATGAAGTCAACTTTTTCCTTAGAGCAGGTTGTAATTATCATATAATTAATTAAATGTAACTATGCATTTTTTTTATGCACGTGTATATGAAGCTTACCTTTGCTTTGCTAATACAATGCTTCTTTAGGCTAGGTTCACAATTTTGTCAGCCCTCCGTCATTCTTATCCGCCATGGGACCTGAACATCGGAAAGACTGTCCACTAAAACAGCAGTTACCCACAGACCCCAAAGACTATAATGGTATGTGCCAGGTGTCTTCTGGTTCCTACCAGTTTTATACTGCCGGACTTATCTCTCTGCCAATTTTCGTCATCTCGTCGAATCTGTACTGGACTCTCCAACATAAATGTGAACACAGCCTTACCAACCTTGACATAGTTAACACTGATTGGATAGTGTGAGAGTATGATGGGAGTTTTATTTCTCCATAAATAAACCCTACTCTGAAAATAAGCCCTAATTTGATTTTGCGGGGTTTTTTCAGTACACTTGAAAAATAAGCCCTATTCCTTCTGGATCCTTGGGCCTACACTGCTACCCGAAACATCTGCACGTCTGCTGGTAAGAGTCTCAGCTCTCTTGAGGTTAAATAGAATTTGATTACCATCCTAGTTTTAGGGACCAGGGATGGCCACGGTGATCAAACATTTATCATGTATCCTGTTAATATCCTTTATTTTACTGGATATATTGCTAGGATATCCCATAACCTTTTAATCGATGAAGGTCTGACCTTCAATTTCCCTACTGATCCTGACAATTAAGGGTCAGTGGGGATGGTGGAGTGCTGTGTCTTCCTTTACTTTATTCCTGCTTAGTGTCCGGCCAGGACATTGCATTTGCAAGCAATTGCAGCACGGCTACATTCTAGTGAATGGGTCATCTGCAGGTTCTAGAACAGTTCGGTGGCCAAGAGACCATCTATCCTGGGAAAAAATATAAGGAGACTCAAAACTAAACCAGTCTGTATGTGATCAGCTAAATTAGCAACTAATATAGGATTTATTTTATCATACCTGATTATTTTCCCCTTGGGGATAAGAAGATAAGATAATTCTATCCTCCATCTATATATACACTAAACCACTGTATTAATTCTACCTAGATAGGGCACAAGAGTCTCAAAGACACAAAATGGATTTCTGACTCGGTGTCTTGATGCTGTTTCTTTCTAAAAAGCACTTTAAACTAATTTTTGATACAATTGTAAAAAGTATCAAAGGGATTTTCCAAGCAAAAAATTACTTAGGCCCTGGTTAAGAATAGCTAATCAGTATCATATTATTGGGGGACAATTCCCAGTACTCCCACCGATCAGCTATTTCCTGGAGCAGGAATCAGCAGGGGTGAACCATGGGTTTCTGCCGCCTGAGGTGGATGTTAGAAAGTCGCCCCCCCCCAGGAGGGGGCCGAACAGAAGGGGGTGGGGCCACTCGAAGGGGGTGGGGTCAAGTGGAGGGGCGGGGCCGAACAGAGCGAGTGTCTTTAGCAGGCAGAGATAGGACCTGCTCTCTGCCTGAGCGTGAGGGGCGGCCGCTGGAGCAGCGCTGCTCCAGCGGCCTCCCCAATCCACCGCTCAGTGACGGTGACCCTAAGCCAGTCCAGGACAGCTTGTCCTGGACTAGCTTAGGTCAGCAAAAATACCGCCCTCCCCAGGACCCTGGCATAGTTGTGCCTGAAGCAGTCGCTTCAGGTCGCCTCATGGGAGGTGCGGCGCTGGGAATCAGTCAGCTTTGTTCTGTTAGTAGTGACTAGATCAGGTAATGAAGATCAGCTCCCATTTATATGAAATGAGAGTAAGCTGCAGTAACTCAGTTCCGCCACTATTCACCACAAGATTCCACCAGATTCAGCAATTAAAATGAAAACAGCAAGTGCCTGGCAATTCAATTGAATAGGGTGACTAGACATCACATGAGGATCCTGAGAACAGAGCTGTCTGCTTCCTGCTTCATTCACTGTATAGCAGCTGCTCAGAATTGCTGATCGATGGGGGTGCTGGGTGTCAGACCCTCACTGATCTGATGTTAGTAACCTATTTTTAGTATAGGTCATCAATGTTTTTAGTCCAGATAACTCGCTGCATGTTACAATCCTTTAAAAATAGTTCTGTCACTTAACCTTTGCTACATTTGTATCTTATCATTTCACTTTTACGACGAATAAGCTTAATTTGTTGACTGAATATATCACCAGACACATGCTGGACATTACACTTTCAATAAACATAACCCATAGTTAAAAGTGAACAAAATTCTTAAGTTACGGTTGAGTCCCCTTTAAGGTTAGCTATATCACTGTGACCTATTTTGGGGTCAGATCAGTTAAGACCCTTTGATTTCGCGCAGGACTCAACAATAACCGGCGGCATGACACGAAAACCTTTCTGAGCTAGACAGGCACATCCAAGGATTCAGGTGCACTTTTAGAAATGAGGCAAATGGAGACAATTTTGGCACAGTTGACACATATGCATAATGCAACTTCTCAAACCATTTTCTAAATGGAAAGCCCTTATAGTTATAAATGACTTCATAGTGCATTTCCAGATGTCACGTTACACCAGGTTGCTTAGTAACACTATGTCTTGGCCCCCCGTCTCCTGAGTGCTCCTAACAAAATCTCACTCTTCCATTAGCACAAAATTGCTCATTTTTAATTCAAATGTAAAAATAAAATGTTATGTATCACAACTGGATAAAAGTCGAGATTTCCATTTAGTTTTTTTATGCTGTAACTTTGGTCTCAAATCATTGAAATAAGAGAATTTAGCATCTATTGTCCATGGTAATGGTGTATGGTTGACATTTTATAATTTATTTTTTTTTTACATATTTTTGAATAACAATTAATAATAGGACAATGATAAAAAATAATACACAATTCTCGATGATCACATTCAATGTATAGAAGCATAAGAACATGTGAATACGTTATTTTAGGAAGGTGGTAAAGAAATAGAGACATTTGATAAAGAATAGAGATGAGCGAACAGTAAAATGTTTGAGGTTCAATATTCGTTTCGAGTAGCCCCTCAATATTGGACTACTCGAATCGAATATTGAACCCTATTATAGTCTATGGGGGAAAATGCTCGTTTCATGGGTAGGCAACGTTCGATCAAATTATACTTACCAAGTCCACGAGTGAGGGTCGGGCTGGATCCTCCGAGAAGTCTTCTCTGTGCAGCGTCCCCACGGCATCTTCCGGCTCTTCATTCAGTCTGCCAGGCATCGGGCCTGGGCAGAGCCGACTGCGCATGTCCGCACTACAAGAAAATGGCCGCTTACAGTCAAAGATCGAATACTACTTGCTCATCTCTAATAAAGAACATTAGGACCATGAAATGCTCCCGCACTGTAGCTCAAGTGTAGCCCTTGCCTAACTTGTTGGCTCTGCATCTTAAAGATGACCCCATTTCTCAAAGTCTAATAGCAGTGCCCACCATAGTCCTTACTAAATTCATTTACATACAGTGATGATCTCGATGATGATCTCATTCATCTTTTCATTCTCCATGTGTACTGACCCAGTAATGTCTTCATTTATCTTTTTTTCATTAATTTTAGGTCTTTTAGAGAATTCTAGTTATTTCTTTAGCAATGAGATTCTCGGTATCTGCTGTTACTATCCTGATCTCCGTTTTTTAGATTTTGATATTTATATGGCATGACAACCTTTAGTGAACATTGTATTTTTGTCTAGCAAGTACAATCTGTAAAGCCTTCACTTAATAGACATAAAATATCATCCCATTATATTATACTAGCTGGTACCCGCGACTTCGTCTGCGGTGATTGTAGAAGTGGGTATATACAGGCGCGGGTAAGGTTTTCGTACTGTGTATAAGGTATGGGATATAAAATGTAACTGTGTATCTTGTTGTTTCTGTAATTCTGAGAGCACATGAGACTTTTGTGTTGGATGTAATGTGTATTTCAGCCGCTATACGGTGTTGGTATAATCTGTACATAGTGTCTTTGGGACAGAGGTATTTCAGGTTAATATACTTCGATATACGACATTGTATGATTTGTTATTTTCCGCCAGTACATGTCAGTTTTGGGCACAGGATACTCTTGAGCAAGCAACATAAAGTCTGGCTCTGTGCATGACAGTTTAGTAACTCCATGTGCCTCTTATTAATAGCAATTAACCCCATCATGTCCCTCACATTAACCCCAGTGTAAGAGTTACTGATAGAGATGAGCAAGTACTGTTGGGATCAGCCGATCCGAACAGCACGCTCGCATAGAAATGAATGGACGTAGCCGGCACTCGGGGGGTTAAGCGCGCTGGCTACGTCCAAGCGGAAGTACCAGGTGCATCCATTCATTTCTATGGAGCGTGCTGTTCAGATCGGCTGATCCCAACAGTACTCGCTCATCTCTAGTTACTGATATGTGAGAGACTTGGAGGTAATAATTAAGTATCTTCATTACTGAGGTCTTTTATTAGTCTTCCGGCGTCTTCCGGCTCTGAATTCACTCTGCCAGGCATTGGGCCTGGGCAGAGCCGACTGCGCATGTCCGCTTGTAGTGCAGGCATGCGCAGTCGGCTCTGCCCAGGCCCGATGCCTGGCAGAGTGAATGAAGAGCCGGAAGATGCCGCGGGGACGCTGCACAGAGAAGACTTCTCGGAGAATCCAGCCTGACCCTCACTCGTGGACTTGGTAAGTATAATTTGATCGAACGTTGCCTACCCCTGAAACGAGCATTTTCCCCCCATAGACTATAATAGGGTTCGATATTCGATTCGAGTAGTCGAATATTGAAGGGCAACTCGAAACGAATATCAAACCTCGAACATTTTACTGTTCGCTCATCTCTAGTTATTATTACTATTATGGATATGAACAATATAGTTCAGAACTCCCCAGATTCAGACTAAGTTTTGGAAAAAGTTCAAGTTCACTAAAATGGTGGCTTCTATTTTCACATGGGAAACTAGAGAAGGATTGCATGATTGTATCCTAAGAGATCAGGAAGACTTACCCATAATAACTAGAGATGAGTGAACACTAAAATGTTCGAGGTTCGAAATTCGATTCGAACAGCCGCTCACTGTTCGAGTGTTCGAATGGGTTTCGAACCCCATTATAGTCTATGGGGAACATAAACTCGTTAAGGGGGAAACCCAAATTCGTGTCTGGAGGGTCACCAAGTCCACTATGACAACCCAGGAAATGATACCAACACCCTGGAATGACACTGGGACAGCAGGGGAAGCATGTCTGGGGGCATAAAAGTCACTTTATTTCATGGAAATCCCTGTCAGTTTGCGATTTTCGCAAGCTAACTTTTCCCCATAGAAATGCATTGGCCAGTGCTGATTGGCCAGAGTACGGAACTCGACCAATCAGCGCTGGCTCTGCTGGAGGAGGCGGAGTCTAAGATCGCTCCACACCAGTCTCCATTCAGGTCCGACCTTAGACTCCGCCTCCTCCGGCAGAGCCAGCGCTGATTGGCCGAAGGCTGGCCAATGCATTCCTATGCGAATGCAGAGACTTAGCAGTGCTGAGTCAGTTTTGCTCAACTACACATCTGATGCACACTCGGCACTGCTACATCAGATGTAGCAATCTGATGTAGCAGAGCCGAGGGTGCACTAGAACCCCTGTGCAAACTCAGTTCACGCTAATAGAATGCATTGGCCAGCGCTGATTGGCCAATGCATTCTATTAGCCCGATGAAGTAGAGCTGAATGTGTGTGCTAAGCACACACATTCAGCACTGCTTCATCACGCCAATACAATGCATTAGCCAGTGCTGATTGGCCAGAGTACGGAATTCGGCCAATCAGCGCTGGCTCTGCTGGAGGAGGCGGAGTCTAAGATCGCTCCACACCAGTCTCCATTCAGGTCCGACCTTAGACTCCGCCTCCTCCAGCAGAGCCAGCGCTGATTGGCCGAATTCCGTACTCTGGTCAATCAGCGCTGGCCAATGCATTCTATTAGCTTGATGAAGCAGAGTGTGCACAAGGGTTCAAGCGCACCCTCGGCTCTGATGTAGCAGAGCCGAGGGTGCACTTGAACCCTTGTGCAGCCTCGGCTCTGCTACATCAGAGCCGAGGGTGCGCTTGAACCCTTGTGCACACTCTGCTTCATCAAGCTAATAGAATGCATTGGCCAGCACTGATTGGCCAGAGTACGGAATTCGGCCAATCAGCGCTGGCCAATGCATCCCTATGGGAAAAAGTTTATCTCACAAAAATCATAATTACACACCCGATAGAGCCCCAAAAAGTTATTTTTAATAACATTCCCCCCTAAATAAAGGTTATCCCTAGCTATCCCTGCCTGTACAGCTATCCCTGTCTCATAGTCACAAAGTTCACATTCTCATATGACCCGGATTTGAAATCCACTATTCGTCTAAAATGGAGGTCACCTGATTTCGGCAGCCAATGACTTTTTCCAATTTTTTTCAATGCCCCCGGTGTCGTAGTTCCTGTCCCACCTCCCATGCGCTGTTATTGGTGCAAAAAAGGCGCCAGGGAAGGTGGGAGGGGAATCGAATTTTGGCGCACTTTACCACGCGGTGTTCGATTCGATTCGAACATGGCGAACACCCTGATATCCGATCGAACATGTGTTCGATAGAACACTGTTCGCTCATCTCTAATAATAACATGTAACTGGTCCTCATAACAAGCAGGAACGTAGCAGAAAGCCCAGGCAGGAAGAGAAGGTGGCCATCTTTTGGGGAGAGATTAGAGAGATAGGGAGTCTCTTACAGTCCGAGATAGCAATGATGCTGAGATAAGTTAAGTAGGGGTTCTTGGAAAGTGTGTTGTACTTACACTAGGTTCAAACCTGCATTCGGGTTCCCATTTGAGACCCCACGAATGGAAACCTAATCCTCTTAAAAAAGTGGTTACCCACTGACCCCACAGACTCTAATGGAGTCTGCCCAGTTTCTTGCAGCGCATTTCTTTCTGCATTTTTGAAGCAGATTCAGGGACGGAAACCCTGAATGGAGTTGAAGTGCTGGTGTGAATCCAGCCTTAGAAGGACTGGAGAGGAAGATTTATTTAATTGATAAGAGAGATCTAGATTAGGAGACTGTGTGTTGTGTCTGACCTGTCTGTCACATAGCAAACAGCAGCCAGCTCTGGTGCAGGCACAGGCTGTGCAGTGACTCTCTCCATCAGTGTGTGTATGACTGATACAACTCCGCAGGAGCTCCATCCGTCAGTCACAGGTCTCATGTTCTGTACTGTGTGTGTCTAAGACCAAGAACAGACAATTTACTTCTGCCAAAGAAACTCTTTTCGAATGTATTTTGTGAAATTTGGTTATATGGTCCTTGCCAAGAACACTAAAAGAGACTTCCAGCGAGCTCTTTTTTTTCAGATCAGTCTTTGCTACATGAAAATCATTCTTGTTAAAAATTTAACCAGTTTTTTTTTTCAGTGTAAAAATTCCAGTGCAATTCTATATCAGTATAACTGGAGCAGCTCCTCATGTTTATTGAGTTTTTGATGCAGAAAAAGTCATTTACATCAGTAGCATTAGTAAAATGTTATAATATTCTCTCCTTACTAAACTGTGAAAAAAAAATCCAGCACAATTATATGTTATTCTAAATGATCCAAAAGAGAAAATAGCGGACATTACACTAATATTTATATTACTGACAGGTTTAGTGCAATTTAAGTGAATACCGTATATACTCGAGTATAAGCTGACCTGAATATAAGCCGAGGCCCCTAATTTTACCACAAAAAAACTGGGAAAACTTATTGACTCGAGTATAAGCCTAGGGGGGAAATGCAGCAGCTACTGGAAAATTTCAAAAATTAAAATGGTCGGAGTTTTTGGGTGCAGTAGTTGCCGGGTGCTGGGGAAGGGGAGGGGGTGTTTTGGTTGTCTGTCTGCCCGTTCCCTGAGCTTGAGGACTGGTTTTTCTTTCCCCCACTTGGAATTCAGCCTGGCTGACTATAGGGTATCTGCAGTGCTCCTATTAACCCCTTCCGACGGAACAGGAGCACTGCAGATCCCCTATATTCAGACACAGGGATACCTAATGTATCCAGGACTTGTATGACCAGGACTGTGTTTCACAGTCATTTCCTACTTTTATATGTATTCTAGGGAAAGGAATGATTTAGAACTTTTATTTATTTATTTTTTTTAATCTTCTTTTTTTTTCTTTTGCACTATTTTATGGGATACTGTGGCTGGTCATAGACTGCCCTCTAAAAAAAAAAAAAAAAATTTCTTTTTGCTGACTCGAGTATAAGCCGAGGGGGGCTTTTTCAGCACAAAAACTGGGCTGAAAAATTCGGCTTATACTCGAGTATATACGGTAGGTGTTGATTTGCAGTAATCCAGCTCAGGCACTATGCAATGTATGTATGGAGCTGGTTTGCTATGTTTGTCCCCAAATGTTGATTAGTAGTAGAGTGGTGACAGCTAATCTGTGTGTGAATAAGGGTAGGTTAGGATTGATTGATTAGTATGAGAAGGAGAAAGGCAATGTGCTGGAGTCCCGCTATATCAGCCCTAGATTCCTGACTTATGTGGGTCCCAGTGTGAGTTAAAGGCTTGTTACTGACTAGAGATGAACAAGTAGTATTCGATCAAGTAGGTATTCGATCGAATACTACGGTATTCAAAATACTCGTACTCGATCGAGTACCACTCACTATTCGAATGTAAAAGTTTGATGCAGAACCAGCATTGATTGGCCGAATGCTATACAGTTGGCCAATCAACGCTGGTTCTTCTCCTACCTTTAGAAGTCTTCTCCGTGCAGCTTCCCTGCGGCATCTTCCGGCTCTGAATTCACTCTGTCAGGCATCGGGCCTGGGCAGAGCCGACTGCGCATGTCCGCTTGTAGTGCGGGCATGCGCAGTCGGCTCTGCGCAGGCCCGATGCCTGGCAGAGTGAATTCAGAGCCGGAAGACGCCGCGGGGAAGCTGCAAGGAGAAGACTTCTCAGAGGATCCAGCCCGACCTTCACTCGTGGACTTGGTAAGTATAATTTGATCGAATGTTGCCTACCCCTGAAACGAGCATTTTCCCCACATAGAGCATGATAGGGTTCCATATCAATAAAAAAAAATCAATGTAGCAATACAAAATAACAGATTGGGAAAATTTACAAAAGTGTCTAAAATATAACCTGTCTGTTGCCTGTAGCAAGCCCTCATATTGCAGTTTTCATTCATTATGCCTCATAGACTGTAAGCCCTCGCGGGCAGGGCCCTCTACCCCACTGTGCCAGCCGATCACTGTTAGTATTATATCTACCTGTATATTTTGTGTATTGTATGTAAACCCCCAAATGTAAAGCACCATGGAATTAATGGTTCTATATAAATAAACTATAATAATAATAATAATAATAATAATAATAATAATAATAATAATAATAATATTCTGGCTCTGGGAAATAACATGAGCTCATAGCTTTACTGTGATATAGTCAGAGAAAGATTTTATGAATTTTGTAAGTGTCTTCTATTTGTTACATTTTACTCCAGCGTACCTTAGACTAAGACCAGCATATGAGATACCAGTCTTAGTAAATTCCCTGTACAGTCTGAAGATTTCTCCTAATCTAGTCCTCTAGATGCAGTCTCAAAGGCTGAATTTCAACATTGTGTATGTGACAATGGCAACATGTGTTAAACCTCTTTTAGATGTAGGGTCAGATAGAAGTCTTTTTACAGAAGTCCCAGAAATGTAATACAATAGTTGTAGATGAGTAGACAAACATTGCTTTTCACTTTTTCATCCTAGATTTATTGTGTTTGCACCGGCTGCCTGCTGTTAGTATGAATTGATCTATAGGAAATGATATTTCTATACCTTACTTTAAATTTCCTTTCACTGTGTATCAAAATGAGACAAAAATATGAGATTTTTATGGCAAGATGGTGAAGACATATTTGATTGATGTATAGACAATCATCTAAATAGATACATTTGTTCAGTATTTTAGGAAGATGCTGTGAAAATGAATATAAGCCAGTAGAAAATGTTAACTATAGCACCGCAGGGGCATGTACTTTTGAAAAGAGAGAGGATGTAAAAGAAAATGAGCTCAAATAGTTATGGATGAGAATCTGAAAACTATTGACCAAATTTCCTGAAGAAGTGGATGAAAGCAGCTCTACTGGAATAAAAGAAGCGTGTTTTCAGAAGGAAATTTTTACATGAAGTTTCCATCTCCTTTTATGACACCCTTATATTCAATTTAGTTATGGTCATTTGGAATATAAATATAAGACTAGCTAGGAAAAATCTAATGCAATGTATAGTGTATATGTAATAGCTCACTCCCACAATGTTGTGCAAACAACCCCAAAAGGTGGTTCATGGAGACAAGTCTTGAACCACCAAAAATATTCACAATTATAAAAATGGAAACAGCCAAACAGCATCAGATATTTTTAGCTCTGGAAATCTGTCAGACCCATGCCAAAAGGAGAGAATCTGTAGAACGATGTAGTCCCTTTAAAGGGGTTTTCCCATCTTCTTGTTTCAGCAGCTTTGTCTGCTGTCTCTTCTTCTCACTTCCTGTATTCCTTATCAATTAGTCAAAGCCGCCTCCCCCCAGCTTGCTGAGCAGGAAACTATGAAGTATCACAATACTTATTATGAGTACTATGAATCTAATATAAATGCTGATCAAATAATATGCACATGCTTCTAGAGAATGGACTGAGTGTTATCTGTGTGTTTACATACAAAGATAACAGACAGGGCTTTATCAGAAAACTGCAATTAATTGAATGGCAGAGTCAGAGCAGTGTCTTATCACACATGTCCAGCTCTATGGAAACACTGTGTAAACAATGGGAGGAATAAGTTCACATAGCAGGAAAACAAAGCAGCATTGGCAAATTCTTCAATTTACACAACCTAGCAGTACAGATACAGATCCTTGAGATGGGAATATCCCTTTAATATGTATTTTTAATAGTTTTGATGAGGCTACTTCCATATTAGAAGCTGTTGTTGACAAAACTCATTTGTACCACTTCTCTGGAATGCTCTACCCCGGACAATCAGATTAACTCCCAATTTCTACTGCTTCAAGCGCAAATTAAAGACACATCTTTTCAGACAGGCCTATCACAATTCTTAATGTAAACCCTTCCGTACTGTCATTAGAATCCCTAAAATTTAACCCTCCTCTGTTCCAGCTCCCACGTTACCCCACAATATGATGCCATTTCAGGCTAACTCTATATCTCCAAGCACCATCCACATGTTACAGGACACGACTGGTGACAGCTCATACAGTTTTATGTTTGTGTAATGACAGTAACCTCTATTACAAAATTATCTGACCCCTGTATAAGCAATGCTACCTCCGATGCCGCCCCTGCTACCTCTTGTGTCACCCCCTCTACCTCAAAGATTGTAAGCTCTTGTGAGCAGGGCCCTCAGTCTCATTGTGTGAAATGACTTTTCTTGTAATGTATCTTTCTGTCTGTATCTGAACCCTACAAATTGTACAGCGCTGCGGAATATGTTGGCACTATGTAAATAAAATTATTTATTATTATTATTCTAAATAATTCTAAACCTCAATTAGCTCTTTGTTAGTTGCTTAAACTTTCTAGAATGTCTTAACACTGTCTGAGACAAAAGATATGGAGTCAACTTCCAAACCAGTGACCAACAGGTATGTGTATATGTAACTCCTGGAAAGTTCTTGCATGGAACACTATAAAACATTGGATTATGTTTTGCCAGCCAACCCATTGCCTAGATATCCACTTGAAGTCATAATCTATGATTTGTCTGTATAGCTTGGGGTGTGAGCTAGCTGATATTGGGTTCATCCCTAGCTTGTCTGTAATTTTTTTAATATTCTTATTTATTGTCTTTTACCTGTTTGACCATACTTGCTTGCTTATTTTCTGTCATTTTATTAAATTACTTGGATTAGTGTTACATGGCATTTAGGATTATCACTAATCTTGGAACCCACAGTACTTTAGGGGTAAAGGAAGTGGTGCAGTACAATCTTCTGCTAATGCTGAAGATTAGGAATAATAGGAACTGTAGTCCTCCACAAGGTAATCCTTCCTACTGCAAACCCTAGCAGCATCAAAACAAAGGCTCAGCACATGACTGGACAACCAAAGGAAAGTAGAGCCCAGTCTCTTGCACAATAATGTCTGACCCTCTATATAACAGATTATAAGAGACCCGAGCAAAAATGTCAGCATCCATTCTAAAGTCCATACTTTGCAATGATGTATTATGCTTATGCCCATACGACACAAATCTTATGCAAACATGTCACATATCACAATATTCTCAGTAATGTACCTAGTCTTTAAGTGAACATTTTTTAAGTCTAATGAATAATACAATAAACGTTTTTTTCTAGGATTCTAATGCAAATATATCATTATTAGAGATGAGCGAACACTAAAATGTTCGAGGTTCGAAATTCGATTCGAACAGCCGCTCACTGTTCGAGTGTTCGAATGGGTTTCGAACCCCATTATAGTCTATGGGGAACATAAACTCGTTAAGGGGGAAACCCAAATTCGTGTCTGGAGGGTCACCAAGTCCACTATGACACCCCAGGAAATGATACCAACACCCTGGAATGACACTGGGACAGCAGGGGAAGCATGTCTGGGGGCATAAAAGTCACTTTATTTCATGGAAATCCCTGTCAGTTTGCGATTTTCGCAAGCTAACTTTTCCCCATAGAAATGCATTGGCCAGTGCTGATTGGCCAGAGTACGGAACTCGACCAATCAGCGCTGGCTCTGCTGGAGGAGGCGGAGTCTAAGATAGCTCCACACCAGTCTCCATTCAGGTCCGACCTTAGACTCCGCCTCCTCCGGCAGAGCCAGCGCTGATTGGCCGAAGGCTGGCCAATGCATTCCTATGCGAATGCAGACTTAGCAGTGCTGAGTCAGTTTTGCTCAACTACACATCTGATGCACACTCGGCACTGCTACATCAGATGTAGCAATCTGATGTAGCAGAGCCGAGGGTGCACTAGAACCCCTGTGCAAACTCAGTTCACGCTAATAGAATGCATTGGCCAGCGCTGATTGGCCAATGCATTCTATTAGCCCGATGAAGTAGAGCTGAATGTGTGTGCTAAGCACACACATTCAGCACTGCTTCATCAAGCCAATACAATGCATTAGCCAGTGCTGATTGGCCAGAGTACGGAATTCGGCCAATCAGCGCTGGCCAATGCATTCTATTAGCCCGATGAAGTAGAGCTGAATGTGTGTGCTAAGCACACACATTCAGCACTGCTTCATCAAGCCAATACAATGCATTAGCCAGTGCTGATTGGCCAGAGTACGGAATTCGGCCAATCAGCGCTGGCTCTGCTGGAGGAGGCGGAGTCTAAGATCGCTCCACACCAGTCTCCATTCAGGTCCGACCTTAGACTCCGCCTCCTCCGGCAGAGCCAGCGCTGATTGGCCGAAGGCTGGCCAATGCATTCCTATGCGAATGCAGACTTAGCAGTGCTGAGTCAGTTTTGCTCAACTACACATCTGATGCACACTCGGCACTGCTACATCAGATGTAGCAATCTGATGTAGCAGAGCCGAGGGTGCACTAGAACCCCTGTGCAAACTCAGTTCACGCTAATAGAATGCATTGGCCAGCGCTGATTGGCCAATGCATTCTATTAGCCCGATGAAGTAGAGCTGAATGTGTGTGCTAAGCACACACATTCAGCACTGCTTCATCAAGCCAATACAATGCATTAGCCAGTGCTGATTGGCCAGAGTACGGAATTCGGCCAATCAGCGCTGGCTCTGCTGGAGGAGGCGGAGTCTAAGGTCGGACCTGAATGGAGACTGGTGTGGAGCGATCTTAGACTCCGCCTCCTCCAGCAGAGCCAGCGCTGATTGGCCGAATTCCGTACTCTGGCCAATCAGCACTGGCTAATGCATTGTATTGGCGTGATGAAGCAGTGCTGAATGTGTGTGCTTAGCACACACATTCAGCTCTACTTCATCGGGCTAATAGAATGCATTGGCCAGCGCTGATTGGCCGAATTCCGTACTCTGGCCAATCAGTGCTGGCCAATGCATTCTATTAGCTTGATGAAGCAGAGTGTGCACAAGGGTTCAAGCGCACCCTCGGCTCTGATGTAGCAGAGCCGAGGCTGCACAAGGGTTCAAGCGCACCCTCGGCTCTGATGTAGCAGAGCTGAGGGTGCACAAGGGTTCAAGTGCACCCTCGGCTCTCCTACATCAGAGCCGAGGGTGCGCTTGAACCCTTGTGCAGCCTCGGCTCTGCTACATCAGAGCCGAGGGTGCGCTTGAACCCTTGTGCACACTCTGCTTCATCAAGCTAATAGAATGCATTGGCCAGCACTGATTGGCCAGAGTACGGAATTCGGCCAATCAGCGCTGGCCAATGCATCCCTATGGGAAAAAGTTTATCTCACAAAAATCACAATTACACACCCGATAGAGCCCCAAAAAGTTATTTTTAATAACATTCCCCCCTAAATAAAGGTTCTCCCTAGCTATCCCTGCCTGTACAGCTATCCCTGTCTCATAGTCACAAAGTTCACATTCTCATATGACCCGGATTTGAAATCCACTATTCGTCTAAAATGGAGGTCACCTGATTTCGGCAGCCAATGACTTTTTCCAATTTTTTTCAATGCCCCCAGTGTCGTAGTTCCTGTCCCACCTCCCCTGCGCTGTTATTGGTGCAAAAAAGGCGCCAGGGAAGGTGGGAGGGGAATCGAATTTTGGCGCACTTTACCACGTGGTGTTCGATTCGATTCGAACATGGCGAACACCCTGATATCCGATCGAACATGTGTTCGATAGAACACTGTTCGCTCATCTCTAATCATTATGTTATTTTTTACGATAACATTCTATTAACGCTCCTTGAACTGTTCATTCATTCCATGATGACCCCATCGTCACTATCATATAATTACAAGAAAATGCCATATTAAAGTCGACTCCATGAAAAAAAAATTGCATTAATGTAGCCATGACTACAATGTTGTAATATATATTGCATGTAATGTATCTGCCGGAGAAATATTAGAAATAGGAGAATTTTTTTCAGTTTATCTAGTTATCATATTTGATTTTCCAATGAAATAAAATGTTTGATGCATTTTTAAAATCGTCAATAACATCCATACCATAGACCGTACACGAAATGTAAATTTTTAGACCGATCCGCTGCGCTCTTCATTAAATTTAAAAAATACAAAAAAAAAAAACCAATGCCGCAAAGGCTCGATTATCTTAAATCAATATTTTTTGCAGACGTATGATTCATATAATTATAACAGGAGACGGGAACTAATGTATCTCGCAGAAAAGAAGAAATGAAAATGAAATTATCCCATTGTGCAAAATTACTCGACATTTTTCTTCTGCCTCTGCCTCATTCATCTATTTGTATGAAAAATATGGGCTACTTAAGGGGGTCTCTTATAATCAGCGGGATCGCGTACAGAGAACAAATGCTGCCCTAATGCATAAATGAATAAGCAATTACATGACTCAACCTCTACTTTACCCGCTATTGTCTCCTCTCCCCTTCTTACTTATCAGCAAATAGTGTGAGCTGTAACTCTGCTCTGAAAAAGTCATATAATATGCTCTGCATGTTAACAAGATGGCTCCGTCTTGTATTTTTAGCATATTAAGTTCAAGATGACTGAATTACACACTGAATTGTTGTAATCAGCTTTGCATTTGTATTCTTACAGTAGGTCTGAGAAGGTCTAAATAGGCAGTGCTCAACTTTTATTTTAGATTTGTTATTACTTTTTTTTGAGAAGTACTTTAAGTAAGGGTTCCTGAAAGTAACAAGAAATGGATTTTACAAGGAAATTTTATTAAAAAAAAAAACAAAAAAAAAAAAAACCCTCTCCAATAATATCCATTTTCTTATAAATTTACACAATAAATCTTTTCTTAAAATTGTTTTTCCAAAAAGTTGAGATTATAAATGTGGAAGATTGTGAAGGATTCGGTAAATGGCCTTGAGGCATGAAATTTAGTTCTTAAATCATATTAGTATGATTAGGGCGCATACTTGGGGCCATTTATAAAATGGTTTTACTGCGTTAGTCAACTTTATAATACACAATATATTTTTGTTCTTTTTTTTTTTTCATTTCGTTTAACTGAAGAATTTAGCTTTGGCAATTCCATTGAGTTACCAAGAGCTGAGGTGTAACTTGATGTTCCAGGACCCAATGCAAAATCTACATCAGAGCTAACAATATCTACCGGGTCATTTTAGATACTGGTGTCTTGTGTGGTGCCATTTAGCACTCTTAGGTGCAAGACCCGTCAGCAACCCATCAAAGCAATGCTCTTGGCTAAAAGTGTGACTATCTGGGGTGACTAGCATGCATTGATTGTAACCATCTCCTGGGATAGATAGATAGATAGATAGATAGATAGATAGATAGATAGATAGGAGATAGATAGATAGATAGATAGATAGATAGATAGATAGATAGATAGTCCAATATTGTAACAATCCTACATGGATCAAAATTATCCAGCCCTTGTTCTCTGTTGAACATGTGTTAATTTTACTCAAAGAGGACCTCTCATCACTTCCACAAACTCCAGATCTGTCTACGCTTTAATAAGTGTCACTAATTTTGGTACCATTGGAGATTTTTCTTTATCCCCGCCATTCCCAAGCAATCGGTGTACTTAGTTTTGCTTTCAAGTGTTTGGTCTGAGGTAAGAGCGGAGAAGGCGGCATGATTAACTGCTCTCTGATACTGTCCTCCAATGACTGGACACTGTGATAGCGCTGGCCCAGGTTGCTTAGTTTGCTGTGGTTCACCTGTCAACTTCCAGTGTAATGTCAGGTGAGGAGGTATTCAGTGTGTCATTTGTACAACAAAGGATATAAGATTGTCCACCAAAAGCTTGTGAAAACTTACAAATATAAAAATGAATCAGACATGGATCCAGGAGGATTTTCACACAACGTCCATTGATGTCAGTGATTGCATTTGACATTGCTGACATGTGTGGGTAAGGGGGGGGGGAGCTCTAGCAATAATTCAATGGCCCAATAATGCCACTGCTGCTGGCTGCCTCTCCTTATGTTACTTTCATGACTGTGTCTATGCTCAAGCAATCGAATACTGAATGCAGTGTGCACCTCTATGGGAATGGGATAGAAAACTCTCCCTGGCGCTACAACAGCTGACTAGGCCCTGCCTGAGGGTTTTGGTCATCTGCTCTCAGGCTAAGCTTGGCCCTGACAACTTCTGGCTCTCTAAACACGAAGACCTAATGGATAGGAAGGGAGAGAGCTGAAAGAGGCTAGGGACTGGGGATAGTAAAGGTGGTCACCCCTAACAAAGAATAGGTGCGGCCGCAAACAGAAACAACTAAAATGGGCCGTGCTGGAAAACAAACACGCAGCACAACATAAACACACAACAGGAGCATGAGGAAAGGAACAGTGGACTAGTGAGGAAAGGGAAACACAGGACAGGGGCAAAATAAACCTGGAACCCAAAACAAAACCTCACTAATCCCAAGACAGGGTCAGGCAACCAGAAAATGTAGGACAGGGGTTGAGTAGAAGTGTTGAGGGAAAACCAGACTCTCACACAAGGCAACACTCACACCACTTCCAAATCAGCTCCTGAGACTGTGTAACTTCCACAAATAACTCCTCCTAACTGGGCCAAGAATCCAGGTTGGTAACAATGAAAACCGGCAAAGACTGAAGCCAGACCTCTGCCTTATACAGGCCCCAGAACAATCTGATAGGTTGATGAGTATGACAAACACCTGAGGCTCGCATTAAAGAAACCTCAAGTGTACACTGAAGGCAGATACTCAACACCCAGATGAATAGCTCAGTGGTAAGAAAACAACCAGAGAGCCACAGAACACCGTCTCAAATCCCCAGCCAAGTACCACCAGAAAACACACAAATTTTTACAAACTACTCAGTTCCTGAGAGTTACAAGCTGTACTGTTGCGGCCACTATTGTTACCCCTGCACGGCCAGATATTATATCCTTTCAGTCTTCTTTCCTGCCACTGCTACCATCACCACATAGCATAGGTACATAGTAGATGAGGTTGGATGAAGACATCAGTCCATCAAGTCCAACCAGTAACCCTACAGTCACCTACAGTGTTGATCCAGAGGAATGCAGAAAAACAAAAAAAAACATGAGGCTCATGGCAATTGCCCAAATTCAAAGGAAAAAAATAATACACGCTGGATACCAAATTCTGAAATGTTCTGGTATTTCATATTGTGATCATCCATTAGAAAGTCTTAGTAGTATATGGGTCACCTTGTTAGATCTTCATCTGAGCATCACTGCCATTTTGAGCAGCTGATTTGTTGGGGGTCCTAGGTGTCAGACCCCCACCAATAAGATATTAAGGATTCCACGTGCCACTTGCTAGGCTGGCTTCATCTGATAGCTGCTAGATTCTAACACAAGTCTACTGGAGCCTGAGGAACACATCATATGTCTGCACTTTTCCAACGAGTACAAGAGTGACAGAGCCTTCATGTAAGATCCTTACATCCCATTAGATATACTCAAATAATATATACAGCTGACATAATATTATCCTTTCTGTCAAGTTGAGCTGGATCCATTGTGTGAGTTCATATTACTCTCACTATATAAACATTATATAAAATATATATCTTACAGCGATATACAATATATCAACCACTTCTAACACATATTGTATATATACATATATTACTGTAACTGCTGTTATGAAATGTTATAGTCATACTGTTGTATTCTGTACGTTGGAGAATGGCAGAAGATGAATTGATAATTAAGATACCTAGAACTTAATAATTAATTATTCAAAGAATTGGAAGTATGCAATTAATGGACTGATTGCTAAAATCAATAGGAAGTCTGGGTTACAACACCTCCTGTAGAGAACTGGTCTCATTGTGCATACAGCAGCTCGAGTTGGAGCCAGATTGAATGACATGAGATAGAAAGCCCACGGTATTCTTCATAAATGGTGGGTATGATGTTTAGTGAAATGGTGAGATGAACTGAATGTCCACCCCCTCCCCCATTTATGTGCTGCCTAGGTTTAACCGTTTACAGTGCAAAATACATTATTAAAATAAATTGATCATTCATGACGTAAGATACTTCTAGCCTGTCCTCTTCCTTTATTGGAAGGTGGCTTCCTTGCATATATAGAAAACTGAAGATTGTAAATTCTTAGGCATGTAAGAATCCAAAGAGACGTCTGACTACACTGCAAAGAATTCTGGGATGCATAGATTTCTGATAAATGTGTATTTATTAGAGATGAGCGAGTAGTATTCGATCGAGTAGGTATTCGATCGAATACTACGGTATTCAAAATACTCGTACTCGATCGAGTACCACTCGCTATTCGAATGGAAAAGTTCGATGCAGAACCAGCATTGATTGGCCGAATGCTATACAGTCGGCCAATCAATGCTGGTTCTTCTCCTACCTTTAGAAGTCTTCTCCGTGCAACTTTCCCGTGGCGTTTTCCGGCTCTGAATTCACTCTGTCAGGCATCGGGCCTGGGCAGAGCCGACTGCGCATGTCCACTTGTTGTGCAGACATGCGCAGTCGGCTCTGCCCAGGCCCGATGCCTGGCAGAGTGAATTCAGAGCTGGAAGACGCCGCGGGGAAGCTGCACGGAGAAGACTTCTCAGAGGATCCAGCCCGACCCTCACTCGTGGACTTGGTAAGTATAACGTTGCCTACCCCTGAAAGGAGCATTTTCCCCCCATAGACTATAGTGGGGTTCGATATTCGATTTGAGTAGTCGAATATTGAGGGGCTACTCGAAACGAATATCAAACCTCGAAAATTTTACTGTTCGCTCATTTCTAATATTTATTATTCCAGGCATAGCACCACAATGTATGCACTGGTATAGGACTACATAACCATGCTTCAAAGTAGCTATTAAAGGTAACTGATACTTTAAGAATTTAGCACTGACACATGTGATATGATGTGACTTTGCCTTTAATGGACCCTACTATTTTGTTGGCCTAAAGGAGGGTACATCTTTTATATAAGGATATGTTAGAGAGGGAAGGAGACAAGGAGTGTTCACCCCCTTGATGAAGCCGTTGTTGGGGTGGAGTGTGTGGCAAGGTAAGGATTTTATGGTGATTTATTGTGGTTACTTGCTTTAGTGCTGAGCATTGTATTTTGGTTGAGGTTATCCTCCCTTACCCCCCCTTTTCTTTGGGCATTATATTACTGGTATCCCATTATCCTACCTTGCCACTGTTATGGTGTATCAACGCTGGTTCTTCTCCTACCTTTAGAAGTCTTCTCCGTGCAGCTTTCCCGTGGCTTTCATATCCCTCATTCTATCTTTATGTATGTCATTGTCCTATTTATGTTAATAAAATTAATTTTTTTTCACTATTTTCTTGCAGTAATGATAGTCTTGTTTTTGAAAAAGTAAAAGTGTAAACTATACCCCAAATCTCTGCTTGTTTATGGCAAGTTGAGATTTATTCTACATGGAAAGGCAAAGATCAGGTACATTTAGTAAAAACCATTGGCTCAAAAAATTCTACGTATTTTATTCCACCATCATTTGGCTTATGACTAGGATATGAAATGCCTTTCTTAATAAATTTCCTTTTATATGTGTATAATCCCCTGTGGTGCCCAAGTATAATGTATTATTCTCTTACTTATCCATATTGACTACCTGGTCGGGGCAGTAGGTTTAACAGACCTCTTATTTTCCTACTGATGGCATACTAAAGAAGTTTCCAAATCTTGGAAGACCCTACATCTCACACCATCATCCTTGTAAGGGGGCTCCAAATCATGTATGTTCTTGGAAAGTTTTGACTTCTTTTTCGTAAACAGTTTTCATCAAACGTTACAACAATTATGGGGGTTTTACGAAGAAAAATGTGCCATAATTCTTTGCCGACCGGTAAATTCACACAACACAATAGATTGAAGTTCCTCAATGTTCTTTATATAACGCGGTGGGGAGAAAGACTCCCTAATGTACAGATCCATATCTTACAACCTTTATGTAACAAGAACGTCACTTTTCAATGAATAACAAAAGTACATTAATTGCAGCTGACAGAAAATGGCACTAAAACATAATGAAATTATTACTGACATTCTCTCTAAATTTCTAAAAACATGAGACGCTGTTTCCAAATACTAAAAAAGAAGAAACTTACCACTAATGTGATTTAGTGCATTCTCCTCTCCTCTAAGAGCCGCAGCATTCCAGAAAATCCTGAATTCTATTATCACGACAACACTTTTCAGTTTTACAGAACCATATTGCAGGAAAATAATATTGTTTTTCAACCAATCCTGTTATGTGGCCAAGACTCATTGCATAACTAGCTAACAGTTCTTCTCTTATTTGGTCACAAGTGTTTTTGATACTTCCACCATTGCATGTTTAGCATGACTGTTTCTATTACTTATGCTCTACATCCCTTTCAGGAAATCAAACAAGACAAGAGTTATCCAGCTTTTTCATATTAAGGTCCGATCCATGGGATAGCACATCCATTGTAGATTGGCGGTTGCCCAACTGCCGCAGCTTTATTAGTGGTCATAGTGGGTACTGTGGTAGTTGTGCTTATCTGGTCTTTGGGACAACCGCTGTAGTGCTCATAGCTTCTACTATTAAAAGTAACATGATAGAGCACTACTGCTAGTTTGGAGAAATAGCTCATTAGAAAGGGACAAAGATGGGGGAATCTCTGAGGATTCTGTGTTAAGACTAAGTGAACCCCTGGGCCTCAGCGATAACATTGGCACGCTGAGCATCATTATGTCCATGTCCTGGGTATGGTCTAACCACAGGCCCAGTGTTGACCTCAGTAGTGTAATCCTTCTATGGTCCCTTTTAAAGTGCGGGCTGGAGCCTCCACTGTGATGCACGGAGGCTGCCGGACTGCTCTGCTTCAGGCGCCATGTCTGGTACTTCTTGTCCCTGGAGGAGGAAAGGTGGAACCTCCACAATACTCTGCAGGGGATTCTGGTCTCCTCCTGGGACCTAAATGGCGCCTGCATTGTCAGGAGAGTCAGTGGTGGGCCAGAGGCTATTTAGACCTCATTCTGGCTCTGGCTCTGGCCCACCGCTGGTTATTCAGTTTTCCTCTGGGTTCAGCTTACCCTGTGCCTCTGTCCATTCCTGTCCTGTCTCTCCTGCCTCCTGCTGCGTTCCTGTGTTTTGGCTCTGTGTTTGACCCTGCTTACCTCCTAGACCACCTCTCCTTGACCTGCAATTTGGATACCTCGTGACCTCCAGTGTATGACCTGGCTCTTTTGATTACTCTTGTGCTGCACTCTCTGTTACCTTGTGACCTCCTGTGTACTGACCCAGCTTGTTTGACTACATCCTGACTACCCCTGGATTCTGCATGACCTCCTGTGTACCGAACTGTATAACTTTCCTGTGGTGCTTCTGCCATTCCCTGGTGATTATATTACTGAACTCGTCCTGGCTGACCAGCTTTTCCTGTTTCTTCACCCACTGAGGTGAGTGGTTTGGGGTTTTCTGGTTCCACTGCAACTTGGGGTGCACTGTGCGTATAACACTCTCTGGGCATCTGCGGTTCTGGGCCCCAAGTCCAACTCCACCCTTAGGAGCTTTGGCGATCACCTTTGGGGCCTGGTTCCACTCCGGTTTGGAGAGCGTTGGACACTCAGTGCTGTTTTGCCTCGGTGTGCAGGGGATTCTGGTTGCCCAGGACTTACTGTCCATTGTTATTGTACTAGGTTCCTAACAGTACCTCTCTATGCCTGCATTTTGTGGGTAAAAATATTGTGATGTGTTTTATCTGACTTTGTATGCATAGCTTATATGGCAAATATCTAGATAAAGTTTAATGATGTGCTATAACAAAGCATAAAGCTCAATGCTAAAGGTGCACAAGAGGCTTTGCATATGGCTGTATAGTCTGTGTGTGGGAGTTGATAGTTAAACTAACAAACCAGCAGGATTTCATGACCTCTAGTATCACCACAAGCCAACCATAGGTCATCTCCAGCTAACTCTTACATGTTCCTGAAGTTTTACATGTTTTATTTCAGTGGTCAATTTCTTTGATGTTGGTTGAACCAGCTATTTGCAGCAATTCCATACTCTAGCTTAAAGGGAAAACTATGGGCAAAAACTGTTGCTTGAATAGGAGAGTTTGTAGGTTGCTATTGAAGAGTTGTATTATTATTATTGTAGATGATATTAATAATGGAAACTCAAAGAAGGTGGAAATGTAACAGAAGACATCTTATTACTACATTCAGTTGCTTTAGAGAGCAATATTGGTATTCTTTGTTTGAGTATCAGTAGATTAGAGAAAGAATATAGGAGGATGTATATTGGATGTTTACTTGTATGATAGAATTAGGATTTTGTAATCTTAAACTGACTGTGTAAATTAACCCCGACATTCATCATGCAATAAAGGAAAACAAGGTGCAGGCACAAAAACTAAGTCCACACCAACTATGGTGGTTCAAAACTGACAACAGTTGGCAGCCTTCGGGATCTATATCTTTGGGATCTATGGTCAATAGTAGTCAGAGAGATAGAGACTCCTTCTGGTCTTGGATCAATGTTTTCTGCCCCCAGTTTGATGAGATTGAGGGTTGACACTTGGTTGTCATAAGGAGTGCATATGATGATCTTACCCGCAATGTTAACACCACCCCATACTGAAGCAATCAGCCACAAGCAACTAAGTTTATTCTTATGTAAAATGCAAAACATACATCTTAGAGAGTCCGGGACAAGTCCCAGTGCCTCAACCAGACTACATTGACAACTGAACAATGTGTCTACTGCTGGATTCTCATGCCGGTACATTACCAGCTGGACCTCCTTGTCTTTTGCCAGTTTCCTTGAGTCAACACCTGAAGATACTCAACTACCTTGATATTCCAGCTGCCCATGCTATATCGCCTCAATACAGCAATTAGCTTGGCTACCAGCCAATGACCTATCAGGTCTCTAAAACCTCTTTCCCCGAAATTACCTTTTGTTCCACACCCCTCTAGTTGCTATTGCCTAACTTTTTTTTTGTAAATCTCATTTATTGCCTAACTTGACTCTTCTCAGCTCCATCTTGCAAAAACTCTACAAAAATATCCTACCCCATACTTTAGCCATCTCACTCATCACCATTTTGGGGAATCAACAGAGCCATTTTAACACAATGGTGGGCCCAGTTCAAAGGTTTCATGAGTGGGGACCCCCAACTTTCATCACCACCTGCTATTATACCCATCTGAAACCTGCCAAAAACTGTGATTTTATATGGTGACATTCAATGGGTGACAATGTGTAATCTGACTGATGGAAATGTTCTGCCTGTCAGAAATGTTTTATACGTTCATCTGTAGAAATAATCCTTATTGCTATTATTTTACTGTGTAGCGGATATCGCTTGAGACGTGGTCATTGTATTTTACTCTATAAGGATCATGTATGGGCAGGACAGGAACAGATAAAAAATTTTAACTTTATTGATAACTTTGTTTTGGGTTTGTGTTTGTTGTGACTCTTTTGGCACCTCAATGGTGGTAAACATCTGGGTCATAGCGCCAAAAAACTTCTTGACTATGTTCAGATGGGTAATACATATGAATTACCCCTGTGATTAGGCTCAGAGGGGTATTACATTAGCTAATATATGTATATAACAATCAGAGAGTACAGTATGCTCTCTGGTTGATAACACAGGGAATAACATGAACAGAAAAGGGGAAGCCCTGTAGAACAGCATATGTAGGCTGTCCTAATGGGCCCCTCTACCACAGGGCCCAGTGTGAATGCACCATTGACCCTATGGTTAAAGTGGCTTTGGGAATCATAATGCTTCCCCTTATGGCTCCTCATCCTGAGCCCACCAAAGCTTGTCACTTTGAAGGCTCCGATGCATAACATTGCAGTATTTCTATTAAGCAATGCCTCTGACACTACCAGCACGGTACATGGCTATACTACTGCACTCTATCGTACAAGCAATTGAATGATATGAGGAATAAAAATTCATGTATAAACATTGGAGTTTTAAAAACAAATAAAAAAGAAAATGTATTAAAACTGAATATAAGAACATATAAGAAAATAAAACCATCAGCATGCCACCTCCAAAAATGGCTGAAATAGTAAAAATTCTCTCTTATCCAAACATGAAAGAAAAAAGATGACAGGTTCAAAAACTGGTTAGAGGGATCACCGGTCACTTCACGGTTCATGATTGTACATTAACATCATTGTTCTTGGAATTGCCAAAATATGCCTTTAATTTGAGTGATTCTGGCTCTTGGGATGGAGAATGAGGTCATGCTGCTTTTGGAGGGGTCTATAGATAAGCTCATCATAATAATAAATAAATACACTAGGTATGCTTTATTCCCTCAATTCTCTTAGATGTTTTTTTTTGCTATTTTAGTACATCTTTGAGTATTTTTTTCTCCAAGCTGCCAAGTGCATGTCAGCTTCAGGAAATTGATGTATTTTGCTGTCTAAACTTTCTCCCCTGATTGTTGGCCTGGTTGTAATTCTCGGGGCATCAACAAAGTCTAAGCAACATTAACCGTTTGTAAACAAGCTCAGCAACATCGCACTAGCCAAACACATAGATTACATAGAAGAAATTGGTTAAAAAAAGATATTTATGTATAAAAGTTTTCTTATCAAAAAACTGAATGCAAAATAAGTATTTTCCACCATGCTAATAATTTTGATTTATGTAGCACCAACATATTCTGCAGCACTTTACAAATCAAAGGGAACATAATTAGGCCATAGAAGACATTAATAATAATAATAATAATAATAATAATAATAATAATAATAATAATATATTTTATTTATATACTACCAACATATTCCGCAGCACTGTACAATAGAGTATAAGGTACATGTACAGACAAAAAGGTACATTACAAAGAAATAGTCACTTCACACAATAGGACTGAGGGCCCTGCTCACAAGAGCTTACAATCTATGAGGTAGAGGGGGTGACACAAGAGGTAGCAGGGGCGGCATCGGAGGTAGCATTGCTTATACAATGATCAGACAATTTTGTAATAGAGGTTACTGTCATTACACAAACATAAAAATGTATGAGCCATCACTAGGGTTGAGCCGATCTTGAGATTTCAGGATCGTTTTTAAAATCCGATTTCCAATCATTTTCCATCTGAACCCGATCCCAGTCCCAATTCCGATCCTAATGCAATTCAATGGGATGTGTTGTGATTGAAAAAAAATCCCCCGGCTACTTAGTCCCCCCACTTACCTGCACAGAATCGCTACCACAGCCCGTTCTCCTCCTCTTCTCTCTCCTTCACATGCCTTCAGAGCGCCATGTGCTCCCCCACCTCCCAGGCTCATGTTAGAGATTCTGGGAGTAGGCGGGGCTTTTTGTGGCTTAGCCACAAGCACCGCCTTCTCCCAGCATCTCTAACACAACGCTCTGAAGGCATGTGAAGGAGAAAGAAGAGGAACGAGAATAACAGGAAGCGGCAGAAGATCTGTGCATGTAAGTTGAGCGATCGGTATCGGAATTCCGTTCCCAATCTTTTTTAGACGAGATCGGAACTCGATCATGATCATGAAACTTACTCAATTGCCGATCAGGATCTGATCTTTTCCAATCCTGATCGCTCAAACCTAGCCGTCACCAGTCATGTCCTTTAACGTGGAGATGGTCCCTGGACATATAAAGTTAGTTTCAAATGGCATCATATCATGTGGGGTAATGTGGGAGCAGGAAAAGAGGAGGGTATGTTTTAGGGATTCTAACTGCAGAAGGGTTTATATTAGAAATTGTGATAGGCCTGTCTGATAAGATGCGTCTTTAGTTTGCACTTGAAGCTGTAGAAATTGGGAGTTAATCTGATTGTCCTGGACAGAGCATTCCAGAGAAGTGGTGCAACTTGGGAGAAGTCTTGTATACGAGCGTGGGAGGTTCTGATAATAGAGGATGTAAGTCTTTGTCATTGAGTGAATGGAGAGCGCAGGTTGGACGATAGACAACAATAAGGGATGAAATATAGGGAGGTTCTATAGGGAGAGCCTTGTGGATAAGGGTGATAAGTTTATATTGTATTCTGTAATGAATAGGCAGCCAATGTAGAGACTGACTCAGACTGGAGGCATCGCTGTAATGTCTAGACTGATGTGCCTGGCTCCCCCCGAATAGACTACTGACCGCATTGACAAGCGGTGTGCAGAGAAAGCACACAAACCCCATAGACTATAATGGGGTCTGTGTGCTTTCCGTACAGTCTCCGCATGGAACATGTGGACAGAAAAGTATTTCACGATCTACTTTCCTGTCTACAGAACTGATGCGGAGACCATGCAGAAAGCATACGGACCCCATTATAGTCTATGGGGTGCATGTGCTTTCACTGCACACCACTTGCATTCAGTAGTCCATACTGGGCGTCCCCATGCGTATTCCCCCAAACAGATTACCGTCGCAGATGTGAACCAAGCCTAAGGGATTACTTTATTGAAAATGTTTAATATGTAATATGTCTTTAATAAATCCATTATTTTTTTTGTAACCAAAGTATTCCAGTCTTAGAAACTATTTACACATGATATCAAATGAACATAGAAATATCCAAATTTCTATCAAATAAATATCCCACCTCAACCCTAGCCTCATTACTGTTTTTCCTTACAATATCTCACTTATTCAACTTAACTGTAACCAGTGCTATCTTCTCTTTCTTTAAACATACAACCATTACCCCATTCTTAAGAATCCTTAATTAATTAATTAATCCTTAATTCCTTAACAAATCCTATCACCTCGTGTCACTACTCCTGCTTGTCTAAAAATTCTTAAAACCACATGTCCGCCTTGACCTTCCCTCCCACCTATAATCTTTTTGTCTGGCTACGATCTGGCTTATGGCCCAGCAATACTACTAGCGGAACAGCCCTAGCAAAAGTCTCCAATCACCTGCCAAGATTCAAGGACTAACACCAATACTTATGACTCCTCCATCTGCAACTTTCCTGTGACCACAGCTTTCAATACCAATTTTATGCTGATAATACACAGTTATATCATGACCTATAAATCACATTTAATGGTTTCCTACTCTATCGAGTCACTGACATCTGCTGCCCGGGTTATCATTGATTCCATTATGTCTTTGAAACAGCACATCCAGTTTCTTACAATCTCCTGCCACCTCCAACTCAAAAACATTTTCTTAATCTTAGTCAACTAAATGTTAATAGAGATGAGCGAGTAGTATTCGATTGAGTAGGTATTCGATTGAATACTACGGTATTCGAAATACTCGTACTCGATCGAATACTACTCGCTATTCGCATGGAAAAATTTGATGCAGAACCAGCATTGATTGGCCGAATGCTATACAGTCGGCCAATCAACGCCGGTTCTTCTCCTACCTTTAGAAGTCTTCTCCGCACAGCGTCCCCGCAGCGTCTTCCGGCTCTTCATTCACTCTGCCAGGTATCGGGCCTGGGCAGAGCCGACTGTGCATGCCCGCACTACAAGAAAATGGCCGATTACAGTCAAAGATGACGTGGGGATGCTGCAAGGAGAAGACTGCACGGAGAATCCATCCCGACCCTCACTCGTGGACTTGGTAAGTTCAATTTGATCGAATGTTGCCTACCCCTGAAACGAGCATTTTTCCCCCATAGACTATAATGGGATTCGATATTCGATTCGAGTAGTTGAATATTGAGGGGCTAACTACTCGCTCATCTCTAAATGTTAACTCATTCTGTTATCAACTCCCATCTAGATTACTGCAACCTCCTTCTATATGACCTCCCAACTAATACTCTCCTCCAATCTGCCCTCAACTCTGCTGTCGTTTTCCTCCACCTCTCCCCTCTGCCTTCTCTTGATATCAATTTGATAACAATGACAAATAAGACCTTCAACATCTGTCTCCATACCTGTCTGATCTAATCTCCTGATGTCTCCCCACATGCAAACTCTTATCCTTACAAGACTTCTTTGTTTGCTCTATCTTGTATTTGCTCTTCACACAAACATTCCCAAGACTTCTGTCCTGTACAACTCATAACCTGGTACTCAGCACCCAACACATCAAGCTGCCATCCACAATTGCATCATTTATGAGCAACCTGAAAACCCACGTCTTCAGGAAAAGCTGCAATATACAGACCCCAAAGTGTCATAGGTGGAGGCCCAGACGAGGAGGCAAAAATGAAAACAAACATTCATATTCAACTTCCACTACCTCTTCTGGGCCTCTTCGCGGCATGTGGCGCTCCATCCCCACCTCCTCGGTGACACTATGCACGACATGCCCATCTGACTGCTAGTGGTCCAATAACAGGACTCAGTCGTGATCCTAGGTTCAAGACGTCACCAGAAGAGCGTCAGACGCTGCACCGAGGCCCCAAAGAGATAAAGGAAGGCGAGTATGAGTGTTTTTTTTATTTTGTCACCTCCCCTGTGTCGCCACCAGGTTTGAAGAGAACCCGGGGTATAATAATTTACCACAAAGCATGTTTGGTTTTGTTGAACCCAAATTCGGACTGAATACGGCTCAGTAGGAGTCACTTCACCCACCTCTACTCACTACTGGTATATTCACCATCCCTCATTAATATGTGAACTAAAAACTCAGCTCTGAGGGTTCTGGACTAGAAACATCTGCGATCTGCGTCTTGGTCCTGTTAGGAGTTTATGTATACATTTCTATGGTAGTAAAACATACATTTATTGTTGTTTCTCCATGGGGGGAAAGTCTGTTGAAAGTATGTAATGTTGGCATGAAATAAAGCCTAGACCCAGCAGAACGTACAATACATAAAATTATGGAGAGAAAAAATCATGTTATAAAATGTTAAACTGCGTCCACAAACTGCTTTTGTTGTTGCAGATTTTTGGAAAATACTGACTTGGAAAAAATATAGGAAATATAAAGGAATTTTTTTCCCTATCCTTAAAACCACTCTAAACTTTGGGTCAAAATCTGCAAATAAAAAAATAGCTTTTCTGCAACGTGTGACCTCAGTATTATGGTTATTTTTTCCATAAGGGATATGGAATGTCTTGCGTTGTATCATCTGCAGGGGTATAGGGTGGCTTTCTACGATGGACCAGGCTACAGTTAAAAAAAACAACTATGTATCAAATAAGAAAAACTTATGATGATACAATATAACTCTATACACATCAAAAGGTGCAATATCACAGCATCGCCCAACTCCGAGCCTGTTGGAGCTACAAATCGGCCGTGTGCTTGAGGCTATGCATAGACTGATCTAACATGAGATTGGGAAATCCTATACATAATAAAGGAAACATATTGTATGTTGTGTTGAATATAATTCCGCACCCGGTATAATTGTTCTATCACACTGACTGTATATGTCTAGTAATACCTTTAATTATCCTATAGTTGTCACTGTTGCTCACATTAATGCTTTAATGACTGACGAAACCTTTGAAGTTCACTGTACAGAAGAAGAGAGCAGAGCAGCGTACAGTCATGTCAGCTCTATGTAGATATTGTCACATAAGATGCCTAGCAAGTGTAAAGTAATCTTTAACATTATAGAATATCAGATTTTATGTGATAGTGATACATAGCGCACGATGACAGACAAATACTGTGTACAGAAGCAAAATCCTTATCAATTATGTATAGTGTCCTTCTCAAAGTTGGCAATAAGAAGTGTAATAAGGCACCACAGAGTCACGTTCTGTATACTCAGATGCCATGCTACAGAGATATACTTCTCTAAAATCATTGCATCTGTCATCATTAGGAGTGAGCAAGCCGGATTGCGATGTGCCAGGTTTTATACAAATTTTCCAATATGGGATTTGGCCAAACTCCAAATTTTGGAGGTTTGCCACTCATTAACCATGATTATATTCTGAGCCACCAGAGTATAATAAGCAGAGGTGCATAAACATAACAAACAGATATACTCACCTCTCCTGGGCTCTGTTGTGGTTTTTGGTGCAGGTCCCCATTCTCTTCCTAATGCCTTCTGAATGATATCAGCAGCCGCAGAAAATCGGAGGATTGTGATTGGAACTCAGGGGCCATGAAATGAAGATTCAAGCGTCATGATGTCTTTGTACCCCACGTTACCAACGAGGCTCAATCACAGGCCTTAGGAATCGACTCTGGGCTGCTGACATAAATTAGGATGCCAGCAGAGGCAGGAGAAGGACAAGGACCCACATTAAACATTGTGATGGAGCTCAAGGGTAAAGGGAGTATGACGTTATGTTAACCACCTCTTCTGCACTTCCAAATTTAAAGAGGGCCTGGATACCTTTCTTGAAGACAACAATATTACGAGTTATGGTCTCTAGATTTTAAGGACACGTTGATCCATGGTTTGCATACTGACTGCCAGATTGGAGTCGGGAAGGAATTTTTTCCCCTGAAATGGGGCAATTGGCATGAGCCTCATGTTTTTTTTTCGACTTCCTCTGGATCAACACTGTAGGGGACTGTAGGGTTATAGGTTGGACTTGATGGACTGTTGTCTTCATCCAACCTCAGCCACTATGTATCTATATAGCCTATTATGCTTTGGGGTCTGAAGATACCTCAGATTGTAATAATAATAGTAGTTATGGTTTTGGTCTCAAACTAAACTACTGGGTGAACTTCTCAAGACAAATCTGCCAAGGTTCACCGAACAGTAGTCATCATACACCGCCACATGGAGTTCCTAAGGATAGAGCTGTAGGGTCTCCATCTATTACCCTTCACGCTCCACACATGGCTAAGACCATCATTCTTTAAAACCCATGAATGAAAGAAATTCTAACAATGTCATAGGTATAGGTTCCAGTACAATAAAACCATAGTTCAGAGTAATTGTATTGTATAAATAGCCTTTTTGGCCCCTTCCCACACCGTGTTACACTTTTATGCATTGGGAGCTACAGTAGATTCATGGTTGTTATATCCTAGCCCCATACAGCTTGTAGGATATATGGTGAGCATGTGCCTTGTTTTTTAGCTTCTTTCCCCATTGTTATTAAACTACATGTCATGAGCTGTGTTATATGACTCCCTCCTATGTCAGCAGGAGCTGAAAACTGTTTGAGTCAGTAAGTGTTTGATGTTGGAGTGACATGGGGACAGAGCCAGGGGGAAAAAGATGCATGCTGGGTGATTTTGTGTACATTGATTGATTGAGTGATGGATTGGTTTGTGCTGCCATATGGTGTTCAGACCGCAGCATAGCTGCACACAGTGCCGGGGCCACATGTCCATTCACTTATATGTGACATCTGACTAATTCCAGGCTATTTCTTATTACTGACTGTGCAGGTTTGCAGTTATGGCATGTCCAGTAATAGGAAACAGCCAATAATACATCAGTGTTTCACTTGCTTAGAAATAAAAGCACCCTTCTGTGAAACCTTACTATGCCTCCATATGCTTCTGTGCCATTAGTGGTGTATTATGGAGCTAGGGAAGAATAATTCATAGTCGTGTGATTTACAGAGCACTGTATAAAAGCAGAGCGAACACTAAGTAAATATAGCCAGAGCTGATCCAAAGCTGGTAAAACATCTTAGATATGTGAATGCTTCTTTGGCTGATAGCAATTCCTCCTTAACGCCCATACACATGCACACTCAGCTCATGGAAGTGTGTAATGAATGAGATAGGGGAATAAGCAAGAGAAGTAATGCCAACCTCTGGCTTATTGTGCCTGAGTAGAAAAGGATTGAACAATGTAAAATTCAACATACCCAATCCTTTGTTCTCCAATATTACGTGTCACCCCCACACACATCGGATAGTCCATCCCCATACATACACGCTGCATTGATAAGGGGTTAGCATCAGGGAATAGCTGTGTAATTGGACCATTATCTGATGAGGAGATTAATCCGATCTTCAGTCACATTGTTCTGCTCCTTCACTCACTTTTTCTCTTATCCAGCAGTTCCTAGTAACCTCCCATTATGGTGGACTTTCCTTGGAACTCACCTCAGAGATCAGGAGCTCCGGTATATCCTCTATCTGACTTTGCACAATGTTATACCTGACTAGCACACCACTTCTATGTAAGCTGCAAACAGAAAGGACTTTGGGGGCATTTTTGCACTACTGACCTTTGAGATACTGCACTATGGAGTGCCACTATTTATCCACTTCCACTTACATGATATGTATGAAGTGTTAGGGACAACATGGTGGCTCAGTGGTTAGCACTGTAACCTTGCAGCGCTGGAGTCCTGGGATTGAAGTTTGTATGTTCTCCCCGTGTTTGCGTGGATTTCCTCCCATTCTACAAAGACATACTGATAGGAAGGGAAAAAAAACGTACATTGTGATCCCTTTATGGGGCTCCCAATCTAAATTAAAAAGAAAGAAGTGTGCATATGAATTGGCAGGGTTGGCCAACATTAATCTACATGCCAATCCCACATGTCCACTGATACAAATGAGTGACCTTAGCATTGCTGGTAAAGAACTAGTGACAGTGGCGTAACTACCGGGACGGGGCCCGGGACATTAAGGGGCCCAGCAACAGCCGCTATTGCGGCAATTTTTTTTTTTTTAATAGGCCGTTACCGGCTGGAGTTTATGGGCCCCATTTACTTACCTCTTCAGGCTCTGGGTAGGCTTTGGGCATACTAGTGTGACATCCCTGACGTCACATGATCGGGGCCTGCATTTATATGCATCGTTACGCAGGCTCGGGTCATGTGACATCCCGTACATCATTGAAGATGGCCGACATCAGCAGGGAGTGCAGCGGAGCCAGGGAGACGTAAGTATCTGTGTTTTTTATGTTTGTATCCCCCTGGGTCACTGATTATTATTAGAGATGAGCGAGTACTGTTTGGATCAGCCGATCCGAACAGCACGCTCGCATAGAAATGAATGGACGTAGCCGGCACGCGGGGGGTTAAGCGGCCGGCCGCCATCAAAGCAGAAGTACCAGGTGCATCCATTCATTTCTATGGAGTGTGCTGTTCGGATCAGCTGATCCCAACAGTGCTCGCTCATCTCTAATTATTATACCCTGGGGTCTGAAAAGACCCCAGAATATAATAATTGTTCATGGGTGTCCACAATGGGACATAATAGTGTGTACAGGGGCCACTATGGGGTCATATTACTGTGTGTGCAGGGGCCGCTGTGGGGGCATCCCACTGTGTTTACAGAGGCCTTTATGGGGCATAATACTGTGTGCAGGGGCCACTAAGGGGCATAATCGTGTGGGGGAGATGTTGGTCGGTCGGGCTCTTTGGCATCAGTTTGGGGAGGGCCATGTCAAAAGTTTGCCACAGGGCCCTGCCATTCCTAGTTAAGCCACTGACTAGTGACGTACATGTGATGTCACTGGTCTCTTTCGCTGAGGACAGTGATTAGTCTCAGCATCAGCAGTCACCTTTTCAGATGCGCCAAGTTCCATCATGACAGGTACATCTTTTTATTTTGTTTTTAAAAAATACTCTTGAATTTTCCCTAAATATCGGACAACCCCTTAAAAAGTGCAAGGAAAATGGACTGACATCACAAGATCAGTTCATATTTATAGGACCGTAGAAATATTTTCTGCAAACAATACACAAATGTATATATTTCTAATTTCTAGAAACATTTTGATTTAGAATAAAAAAAATGTTTTTGATGGCCAAGATCATGTATGAACGGTAGCACCAAGTCGCCTCCAGACGTCTCTGAATAGACCAAGCTGAATGTTCTACAAAGTGTGGATTTGCTTTAACTAAATCCTCTAAGCATTAACACTCTTCACACCATTTGGTCTTGAACTGATCCTATAGTGAGGTGTACACACACCAATGACAATAAAGAAGCCATCTGGCAAAGTTAACTCTCGACAAACAATGCCAGGCAGAAGTGAAAAGAATGGCAATGATTTCCACAAACACGTGAAATACTATAAAAGCGTTGCATTTAGCAGCTTCCTGCCTGGGCGAGTAAACAAACATTACATGCTTTTCAGGGGAAGAGATTGTAACAATGTATCAACTTTCAGTGATTTATGTGTTGGTGAAAAATGCAGAGTAGATTATATGAACAACAAATGGGGGGGGGGGGGATAGCCAGACATTTTTCCCTGGCCCTATACTGTCAGGGTGATGTACTGAAAGTCTTTATTTTATTCGAGCTGGGCCTCTCGCTAGTGCATTCTCCTCCTAGGCTGTTCTCATGCCTTTCTCATCACCTGCTGGGGCCTTGATCATGGACAGAGTAGACGAGCAGCAGGGGACAATTAGAGAGGAGTTCAGACTTTGATCATTTGACCATATGTGAATACAACAGCTGACCACATGTTTGAAAAGACAACTCGCTTGAAAGTATTTAGAGACATAACAAAAGAAAGCATAGATACTGAAATCTACATTTTAATTATCCGACATAATGCACCATACACACAATTTTTACACGTTTTAAGAAAAATGTAACACTGTGAAATGTGTTAAATGTGTTCATTGTTTCGTCAGCTCAACATCATCTCTGTGTTTTATTACATACATTCACACACACAGTACTACCATTTACTGTCTACTGCACAGCTTAGTAGTATTAGTGTCTAGCTCTGGGTCTAGGCAGATGTTACAGTAGATAGTCATTCATTTATTCATTCAGTTATGATATCATTGACAAATTAGTAAAATGTAATGAAGTTATCACAGTGATAGTAATAGAGAGAGAGAGAGATAAGATAGAAAAATAGATATGTAGATATGAAATAAATAGATAGATAGATAGATGATAGATAGATAGATAGATAGATAGATGGGTAGGTAGATAGATAGATAGATAGATGATTGATAGATAGATAGATAGATAGATAGATAGATAGATAGATAGATAGGAGATAGATAGATAGATAGATAGATAGATAGATAGATAGATAATAGATAGATAGATGATTGATAGATAGATAGATAGATAGATAGATGATAGATAGATAGATAGATAGATAGATAGATAGATAGATAGATAGATAGATAGATATTTAGATAGATAGATAGATAGATAGATAGATAGATAGATAGGAGATAGATAGATAGATAGATAGATAGATAATAGATAGATAGATGATTGATAGATAGATAGATAGATAGATGATAGATAGATAGATAGATAGATAGATAGATAGATATTTAGATAGATAGATAGATAGATAGGAGATAGATAGATAGATAGATAGATAGATAGATAAATGATAGATAGATAGATAGATAGATAGATAGATAGATAGATAGATGATTGATAGATAGATAGATAGATAGATAGATAGATAGATAGATAGGAGATAGATAGATAGATAGATATGAGATAGATAGATAGATAGATAGATAGATAGATAGATATGAGATAGATAGATAGATAGATAGATATGAGATAGATAGATAGATAGATAGATAGATAGATAGATGATTGATAGATAGATAGATAGATAGATAGATAGATATTTAGATAGATAGATAGATAGATAGATAGATAGATAGATAGGAGATAGATATTTAGGTAGATAGGTAGGTAGATAGATAGATAAATGAAAAGATAGATAGATAGGAGATAGATAGATAGATAGATAGATAGATAGATGATAGATAGATGGATGGATAGATGATTGATAGATAGATAGATAGATAGATAGATAGATAGATAGATAGATAGATAGATAGAAATCCACTATTACCTCTTCTATATTTTTCTGTACACTATGAAGTACAGGCAGTAGGTTTGTGGCAGGTGGGTGTTATACCAAGCTGATCTTATGGGTATAGAGGGTGGATACACCATAATTCTCAATACATGTAATACTACCCACATACATGTGTTGGTGCTGTCATTTGCAGGTGACAAAGATGACATTTCCTAGCATGCTTTGCCGGCTCAATGTCCGCCCAGGGCCTTATTAAATTGCATTCTGTGAGGTTTAGTCTTTATACCTAGAACACTGTATTGGACTGAGGTTCTTTGGGCCCACCAGGTAAAATCCTTCAGAAGACCTGGCCTTCAACAGACCATTGTACCCCTCACATCTCTGTATGTTCTGCTGGATATATGAAAAAAAAAATATGAAAAAAATAACACAAAACACATCTAAGAAACCATTGTAAACAATGAATGATGCTCATGACATTTTTACAAGACAAATAATTTTTTAGATGCAATATCTAGGGGTTCCTGGCTGGTTCCCACTATGGGTTCCTATGTTGCTACACCTCCTCCCTCCTCTCCTGTTTTCACAGGTAGATATCTATGCTATGGAAGGTAGCAATCTATAGTAAAGTCAGACTCCATAGCACTGAAACTGGAGAAGAGGGCGGAGATGGAGCAACCTGGGTGGTGAGTGCTGGTTCCGATCATATGTCCCAGGGTTGGAACTAGCCCATAACTCCCTGGTACTGCATCTAAACCCTCCAGAGGAAGTAAGTAAGTAGGACTCCCTGGAGAACCCCTTTAAATATAACCGTCTGTTCTGTCCCTGACAACTGCCAAAGGAAAGTCTCCCACCCTTTAGTAGAGTAGTCAGCAAATCCAGCCAAAGTCAACATTAATCTAACGTATGGCCAGCTTTATTATTGACCAAAACATTGACATCTGTTTCCATTGTAAAATAGCAGAAGTGGGAATTGAGCTCTAGCATTCATTACAATGTATAAGGCCAATGTATAATTACAGTCATTATTACAGGCGATATCTACCAGAATGCTAGTATGCAACCTATACCCTACAATTTTCCTAAAGATTAAATGTATTACTTTTTGCCTTGTCCTCACATGGCTTCGACTTTTCTCCAATACACATAAATCTCTGCAACAAATCTCCCTAATACAGATGCTAAAATCCCCCCCTTATTACTGAGCTCTGAAAGCCGCCTCTAATAGCCCAACAGGGCTCCTCTCAGTATGTGTAAGAGGTAAGAATTCACCTGTGTGTATTAGGCAAATAGAATGATTTAGAAAATGGGACATTCCAGTTGACGTGTATTGTGTTGTGTACCTTTTGATGTTATTGTTGCTGTGTCTTAGTCCGGGCTCTTGAACACTTTTACTTTGGTAAATAGGCCCTTTGGTATTTCGATACACCATAGATGATAGATAGTCTAATGCTGCCCAGCAGCTACACTTTCACGCCAATTAGCATACTAATGAGGGAGATATTTACACTCCAGCAAAAAAGGCATGATGGTAAAATTACTGTAATTGTTTTGGCAACAACTTGTTTAAAGGAGATGTTTGGATGGGCGAATGTTTCTTTTGTCTTGTCGGGTTGCGCACATACTTCCTCTTAGTGAATCAACAACTCTAATTCCAATCACTTTCCTTGTGGTGTTCACTTAAATAAGCCTGGTGTTTGCTACATTGTATAAAATTGTCTCCTGAATTCTAAAAAACACTTGTTACGTGACATATAATTGAAATAGTCAAATAATGACTCGCATTGTAAAAGGTATAGGATAGTTTATTCTTTTTCAATAAATTGTTTCTATAGTTGTTACATTTTTCAAAGAGTTTAAACAAAGCAGTTGGGTGACATTTGCCCCAAAATTCCAGATTAAAGAGATGTATGTTGAGTTTTTATATAATATTGATCAAGGGAGAGATTTCTCCGATGGGTTTGGGTAATTCGTTCCATGGTAGAACGTTCTGGCTCCAAACAATTTAAGGTGGAACCTGGGGATGGACAGATTATTTGTGCCTACTGATCTAATAGATCTTCAAGGATTATGGGACCTCGGAAGTTCTTTTAAGTAGTCAGGTCCTAAGCAATTTATGGATTTTAAGATCATCAACCAAAGTTTAGAAATTTTTTCTCCATTCTGTAGGTAGAGTAGTGAACAGAGGATGGGAGTTATAGGAGGATGTCGGCGTTGGATGGTTATTAACCTCATTGTAGAATTTTCAACTAAATGAAGACAATGTATTTCTTTATCTTGAAGACCTATGTATAGAGCTTTATAATAGACCAGGTGTGAGGTTGTGAAGACATGGACCAGCATGGATAAATCTTTGGTTGGAATAAAGTGTTTGATTCTCGCAATGTTCCTCAGGCAGATGCATGAAGATTTGATAATGGAGGAGACCTGGTTCATGAATAACTACCCCCAAGTTTTGCACCATGAAAATTTCAGTTTTGTCCAGGTTCGGTTTTAGCCAGTTGCCATTCACCTATTCTTCTAGTTCATCTAGACATGAATTTATGGCTGGAGATGAGTCACTGATTCCAGGCTTGCAGGATATACTGTATATAATTGTGTATCATCTATATAGCAGCGATAGGGCAGGCTATGGCTCTGGATTAATTTGCCTAATAGGAGCACATAAACTGCAAACAGCATTGGGAATAAGCCCGGGGGAAAGCCATATTTTGAGGGGACTGATAATATTGACTATGCACAATTCTCTGTTTGGAACACAGAAGTCTATGGATAAATTTGACATATAGTGAGAAACTGGCCATTTCCTAATGTATACAAATAAGTTACACTGCAAACAAAGGGTGAACATAGCCTAATGCCGGCCATATACACTAGATCACTGTCAACTGGACATTTGTTTGGCTACCAGTTATCTCACACATCTCTGTAACAGCAGCAGAGCTGAGCATGTATGTGTGCTGAAAGAGGAGAGGGGAAAATCCTCTGCAAGACTCCATGATCAGCAGCTTATCTCCCAAGAACAAAGCATGGAGCAATTGGAATCCAACTGCCCAATTCTTATCTCTAGCCAACATCTGCTATTGTGGTAGAGTCAGGAGGCCACCAAGATTGGCCAGTCCTGCCGAAATCAATGTATTCAATTGACATATGCAGGGGTGGATCTAGGGCCGGGCGAGCCAGGCAACCGCCCGGGGCCCAGCGGCGCGGCCTGGACCTAACAAAATGCAGGTTGGGTTGGTCGGTTAGAAGCGCGAGGCACTTAAGCTCAACCAGCCCATAAGCAAGCAAAGAGTAAAAGAGACATAGAATTCTGTTATATTGAAATTTCTCACTCTGAAATTATTGCATCAGTGTGAAATACTTAAAGAAGTCCACAAAAAATGGGCCGGGCGAGCCAGCGGGGCCCTGCGGTCCGGACCTAACCGAAAAACGCAGGTCGGTTAGAAGCGCGACCCCTTAACCAGCCCCATAAGCAAGCAAAGAGGGAATCAATGTGAAATACTTAAATAAAACCAAAATCCGGTATTTATTGTTATTATTTTTTTTTTGTAGAGCTCTCCTGGGCCTAAAGCAGGTCGAATTGAATATAGAATGGAATATTTTTATTATATATTTAATTCGAGCCACAGAGGTCTAAAGAAAGCTCTCCCAACCCCTCGCTCCACATACACAGACACACATTGGCGATTCACTCTTAGTGTCACATATGCGACTGAGTAGTGTAGAGGGCGGAGTTAGTTCGCATTGCGCCAGTCTTTTGTTCTCGCGTTTGAGTAGTGCTGTTCACGTATGTAGTAGTGATTGTGTGAGTCGGCGTATGTTTATATACATCTACAATGGCCTCTCGTGATCGTGACGTTGGCTAATAATATGAATATCGGCTATGTTTTACAGTTTTGACCTGCTATTGGCATATTTTATGATAAACCATGTCAACTTTTTGATTTTGGGTTTAGCTAACCATTTTCAGCATGCTAAAATATAAAAATATACACAGAAAATGCATTATTTTGTATAAAAAAAATCACTGTACTACCTATAGTGCCAACTGATCAAATTTTCAGGCTGCTAATTTAGTACATTAGAAACTACTATAATAGTACACAAATAAGGTCAGTTTTATAAGTTGGTCAAACACAGCTAACTAGTTAAAAAAAATGCCTCAAAATTGCATTTTTAGGACTAATTTTTTTCAAAAAATCCTGGGGGAACCCCCAGATCTTCCCCCCTCTGGTAAGTAGGGCCCCGCCAAAGTCAATTGCCCAGGGCCCCGCAAAGCCTGGATCCGCCACTGGACATACATCTAATGGTTCTGGCCTGCTTTAGGTTAAGGGTAAGATAAGACAGTGGACGAGCACTGCAAAGTCCAATGCAGAACTCGTCCTGCCAGAAAGATTTCCTACTTCCATTCACTTGAATGGGAGGATGGGGAAGATCTGCCCAAAGATTGGGAAAAATGCTTCTGTTTCCATTAACTGATTTTCTTGGTTGCCGAAGAAGAAGCGCTTGTCCCTATGAGATGAGCAATAAAGAATTATTTGCTGGATGATTGACTGTAATTTTCCATTACTTTTAATGATAACTTATTGTATATATATATATATATATATATCTCCCTATATTATAAAAATGAATTTCTGTCTGTCTGTCTGTCTGTCTGTCTATCTGTCTGTCTGTCTGTCTGTGCTCTAATGCGAACCAAACGACTGGACCGATCTTCACCAAATTTGGTACAGAGATACTTCAGATATCCGGGAAGGTTTAAGATGAGACTCCAACTCGCTCGGACGTACCGTTGCTGAGATACAGCATTTCAAACACAGTGCCCCCCCCCCCCTTAGCCAATACAAACCTGCAAGACTTTCACTCATATTTCAACTGCAATACACACAGTCACTCCACATGCACAATACAACACTGATATCCAAACTGAGATACACGCATCAGAGGATTAGATACACAGATCAGCACACAGTATCACACACCAGAGGATTAGATACACGGGTCTGCACACAGTCCCACAAACCAGAGAATTAAATATGCACTTCTGCACACAGTTCCACACACTGAAGGATTTGATACACGCGTCTGCACACGGTTCCACATACTGAAGGATTAGATACAGGCGTCTACACACAGTTCCACACTCCAGAGGATTAGATACGCGCGTCTGCACACATTTGTACACGCCATAGGATTAGATACACGCGTCTTCACACAGTTCCACACTCCAGAAGATTAGATACGCGCGTCTGCACACAGTTGTACACGCCATAGGATTAGATACACCCGTCTTCACACAGTACCACATGCAGTAGGATTAGATACGTGCGTCTACACACAGTTCCACACGCCGAAGGATTAGATACGCGCCTCTTCACACAATACCACACAGGGAAAGATTAGATACGTGTGTGTGCACACAGTACCACACTTTGGAGGATGAGATACATGCCTCTGCACACAGTACCACAAGCCAGAGAATTAGATACGCGTCTCAGCACACAGTACCACATGGGGGAGGATTAGATACGCGCGTCTACACACAGTACCACATGCCATAGGATTATATACGCGTGTCTGCACACAGTACCACATGCTGGGGGATTGGATACATGCGTCTACACACAGTTCCACACACTGTAGGATTAGATACGCACCTCTTCACACAATACCACACAGGGGAGGATTAGATACACGTGTCTTCACACAGTTGTACACGCCATAGGATTAGATACACGCGTCTTCACACAGTACCACATGCAGTAGGATTAGATACGCACGTCTACACACAGTTCCACATGCCAAAGGATTAGATACGCGCCTCTTCACACAATACCACACAGGGGAGGATTAGATATGTGTGTGTGCACACAGTACCACACTTTGGAGGATTAGATACATGCCTCTGCACACAGTACCACAAGCCAGAGAATTAGATACGCGTCTCAGCACACAGTATCACACGGGGGAGGATTAGATACGCTCATCTACACACAGTACCACATGCCATAGGATTATATACGCACGTCTGCACACAGTACCACATGCCGGGGGATTGGATACATGCTTCTACACACAGTTCCACACACTGTAGGATTAGATACGCACCTCTTCACATAATACCACACAGGGGAGGATTAGATACACGTGTCTTCACACAGTTGTACACGCCATAGGATTAGATACACGTGTCTGCACACAGTACCACATGCCGTAGGATTAGATACGCGCGTCTACACACAGTACCACATGGGGGAGGATTAGATACGCGCGTCTTCACACAGTACCACATGCCTTAGAATTAGATATGCGCGTGTACACACAGTTCCACACTCCAGAGGATTAGATATGCGCGTCTGCACACAGTTGTACACGCCATAGGATTAGATACACACGTCTGCACAGAGTACCACATGCCGTAGGATTAGATACACACGTCTACACACAGTTCACACTCCAGAGGATTAGATACGCGCATCTGCACACAGTTGTACACGCCATAGAATTAGATACACGCGTCTGCACACAGTACCACATGCAGTAGGATTAGATACACGACTCTTCACACAGTACCACACAGGGGAGGATTAGATATGTGTGTGCACACAGTATCACACTTTGGAGGATTAGATACATGCCTCTGCACACAGTACCACAAGCCAGAGAATTAGATACGCGTCTCAGCACACAGTATCACATGGGGGAGGATTAGATACGCGCCTCTTCAAACAATACCACACAGGGGAGGATTAGATACAGGCCTCTGCATACAGTACCACATGCCAGAGAATTAGATACGCGTCTCAGCACACAGTTCCACATGGGGGAGAATTAGATACGCGCATCTGCACACAGTACCACACGGCAGAGTCATTAGATACGCGCGTCTGCACACAGTTTCACTTACTGGAGGATTAGATATGCGCCACTTCACACAATATCACATGGGGAGGATTAGATATGTGCATCTGCACAAAGTACCACACCAACAAGGATTAGACACTTGCATCTAAACACAGTACTACACGGGGAAGGATTAGATACAGCTTTACTCCAGGTATCCATAACAACTGATCACAGGTTTTTCACTGACATCCAAAATGAGATACACATAATCACATGACGCTTATGGGCATACACACAAACCACATACAAAATACACCAGTTCAAAATTGGACAATTCTTATGGGGCCAGTACACAAACATAAAATGTAATATACCCGTGCGAAGCCGGGTCCTCCCTCTAGTATATATATATATATATCTCCCTATATTATAAAAATGAATTTCTGTCTGTCTGTCTGTCTGTCTGACTGTCTGTCTGTCTGTGCTCTAATGCGAACCAAACGACTGGACCGATCTTCACCAAATTTGGCACAGAGATACTTCAGGTATCCGGGAAGGTTTAAGATGAGACTCCAACTCGCTCGGACGTACCGTTGCTGAGATACAGCATTCCAAACACAATGCCCCCCCCCCCCTTAGCCAATACAAACCTGCAAGTCTTTCACTCATATTCCAACTGCAATACACATGGTCACTCCACATACACAACCCAACACTGATATCCAAACTGAGATACATGCATCAGAGATTAGATACACAGATCAGCAAACAGTATCACACGCCAGAGGATTAGATACACGCATCTGCACACAGTCCCACAAACCAGAGGATTAAATATGCGCTTCTGTACACAGTTCCACATGCCGAAGAATTAGATACACGCGTCTGCACAAAGTACCACACGCCGGGGAATTGGATACATGCATCTGCACACAGTTCCACATACCGTAGGATTAGATACATGCCTCTGCACACAGTACCACAAGCCAGAGAATTACATACACGTCTCAGCACACAGTACCACACAGGGGAGGATTAGATACACGCATCTGCACACAGTACCACATGCCAGAGGATTAGATATGTGCATCTGCACACAGTACCACACAGGGGAGGATTAGATACGCGCATCTGCACACAGTACCACATGCCAGAGGATTAGATACGCGCATCTGCACACAGTACCACACGCCAGAGGATTAGATACGAGCGTCTGCACACAGTACCACATGCCGTAGGATTAGATATATGCCTCTTCACACAATACCACACAGGGGAGGATTAGATACATGTGTCTGCATACAGTACCACACTTTGGAGGATTAGATATACGCATCTGCACACAGTACCACGTACTGTAGGATTAGATACGCACCTCTTCACACAGTACCACACAGGGGAGGATTAGATACGTGTGTCTGCATACAGTACCACACTTTGTAGGATTAGATACATGCCTCTGCACACAGTACCACAAGCCAGAGAATTAGATACGCGCATCAGCACACAGTACCACACAGGGAAGAATTAGATACGCGCATCTGCACACAGTACCACACGCCAAAGGATTAGATACGTGCGTCTACACACAGTTCCACACGCCGTAGGATTAGATATGCGACTCTTCACACAATACCACACAGGGAAGGATTAGATACGTGTGTCTGCATACAGTACCACACTTTGGAGGATTAGATACAAGCCTCTGCACACAGTACCACAAGCCAGAGAATTAGATACGTGTCTCAATACACAGTACCACACGCAAGAGGATTAGATACGCGCATCTGCACACAGTACCACATGCCGTAGGATTAGATACACGCGTCTACACACAGTTCCACTCGCCATAGGATTAGATACACGCCTCATCACACAATACCACACAGGGGAGGATTAGATACGCGCATCTGCACACAGTCCCACACACCAGAGGATTAGATAAGCACGTCTGCACACAGTACCACATGCCGTAGGATTAGATACGCGCGTCTGCTTACAGTTCCACATGTCAAACGATTAGATACGCACATCTTCACACAGTTGTACACGCCATAGGATTAGATACACGCGGCTTCATACAGTACCATATGCTGTAGGATTAGATACGTGCGTCTACACACAGTTTCACATGCCGTAGGATTAGATACGCGCCTCTTCACACAATACCACACAGGGGAGGATTATATACGTGCATCTGAACACAGTACCACACTTTGGAGGATTAGATACAAGCCTCTGCACACAGTACCACATGCCAGATAATTAGATACGCGTCTCAGCACACAGTACCACACAGGGGAGGATTAGATATGTGCATCTGCACACAGTTCCACACACCAGAGGATTAGATACGCGTCTCAGCACACAGTACCACATGGGGGAGGATTAGATACGTGCATCTGCACACAGTAACTCACGCCAGAGGATTAGATACACCTATCTGCACACAGTACCTCACGCCAGAGGATTAGATACACCTGTCTGCACACAGTACCACACGCCAGAGAATTAGATATGCGCATCTGGGGCCACTACACAAACATAAAATGTAATATACCCGTGCGAAGCCGGGTCCTCCCTCTAGTATATATATATATATATATATATTTTTTTTTTTTTTTTAACATTGATGACATATCACTATCATATCAATGATATGATATGATAAATGACCTACTGTTAGAAACTGCAAGAGATCTAGAGGATTCCTCGACAAAATACCATTCTCATACTCATCAGTATTTTACAGTTTGGACACAAATCAAATCAAATCAAAAAATGCTTTATTGGCACGTCCGAATAGGTATTTGGCATTGCCAAAGCTAGTAAAGTGTGTGTGTGGGGGGGGGGGGGGGGGAGTTGGGTTGGGTGGGTGGTGGGCACTGTTTTGTTGAAAGTTAGAGGTGTATACATGAATACAGATTTACAGTAGATAAACAGAGGATACTAGACAAATAATGTCCTATTGCACTAGAATATAAGGTTTTTCCAAAAGAGCAACATGGTGGCTCAGTGGTTAGCACTGCAGTCTTGGGCACTGAAGTCCTGGGTTTGAATCCTGCCAAGGGCAACATCTGCAAAGAGTTTGTTCTCCCTGTGTTTGCACGGATTTCTTCCCATACTGATAGGGAAAAATGTATATTGTGAGCCCTATATGGGGCTCACAATTTACATTTAAAAAAATAAAAAAAAAAGGTCTTTCCAAATTATAGAGTGCTGCTCCTAAATTTTATGTGTTGCTTTTATGTAGGTAGGTGGTGCCAATTTCTACGCGACACTAGTGATATACGCTTTTAAAACTTTGTTTTGTCTGCATATATATTGTTCGCTGTGGATTACTAAGTAAGATATAAGGCTACATAAACATGACAGTAAATAATGGCTGCCTGATCTCCATTTTTTTAATGATCTTCACACAACAGTATTAAATTCAATGTCAGGGAATGGGTGCGATTCACATGACTGTTATTTTGACCATCCATTGTAATGGACCATCAAAATATAGGCCATGTCCTATTTTTGTCCGTTTTTTTGCACCACTTAATACACTCAAATGTATGGGGGAACCGTGATAATAGGTGTCTCTTAGGTGCAAGACGTTTTTCACGTTTATTTTAGATTTTCAAGAGATTTACAAAACCCAATCCCACATTTTTACGTAAGCCGCTGTTTGGGGACATGGAAGGGCATAGGAGGGAAAGAGCGCAACTGGGCTTTTAGAGGGCAGATTTGGCGGGAATGGTTTTCAGGCACCATGATGAATGAGGTTTCCATTTTGGAAATATAATTGATCAAAGGATATTTTGTGCATTTTTGGCCATGTATTTTTTGAAAAAGGGCATAGGAAGCATTTCTATCCCATGATTTTTGCAGCAATTTATTTCCCAGATACAAGGCATTTCATTGCCCAATACGTTGTCCCCAGCTTGTACCTCACACACATACACTCTCAGTTTGGGACCCCTGAGGTTCCAGATCTGGTAGCAATTGTTATGCCTCTGAGCAGAAAGAAAGAAGCGCTATTTGACAGATTTACCAAGAGATGTCGTCGACAATAGTATTCAAGTTGTGAATGCATAGCCAACAGATGGTGTAAAGTGAATGTAAACCGGGTGTACTGTACTATAATGGGTACACCAAATTCCGCACTGGAGGGCGGAGACAAGATGGGGGCAGTAATTCTGGTGTCTTTTCCCTTGTAAACTCTAAAACTAGGGATTACTCTCATGTACACGTGTACATCTCCTGAGCGGGTACCATGGGCATGATGCAATAGTACTGCATGGTACTGCATGAATTCAGTGCACTGTTGGCTTCCACGATCGGTGCCCCAGGTGAAGAGCTATCGGTGCCGGTACTGTAGCTCTTCACCGTCACCTGGGGCACAGATCGTGAAAGCCGACAGTTCACTCAATTCAGCGTACTGTTGGCTTTCCAGTGGTATATAAAACCACATGTGCCCCAACTCATGAAAGGTCCTCTTTAAGGATAGGCCATCAAGTTTAAGGAAAGTAGATAAGTCCTACATGGTACAATAGATGTTGCCGAACTGTTACCTAATCTGGCTGATTAAGTAAGGTCCTTGAGACATTCAATAGGAAGCTCTGTCCATGAGACACCAATTCATCTGATCTTATTGAAAAAATTTTATCTTAAGCAAATGGCTATTGTTTCCTTATAGATAACTGAAGTCATATATCTACACTTCCACCTTCAGGATTATAAATGGACACACTTTGGTAATGGCTTTCAAACATTTGCTCAGATCAAATATCTTCTATCAGTCTGGACATGGAAATGAATTTGATTACTTTTTCATTCTAGAGACCATAAATCGTGCCATAAAATAAGACATAAAAATGTTAAGATGTTTCATTAAAACATACAAATCAGAGGACCAAGATCCAAAGATTTCTCATGAAGGGACTGGGACACTTTTCTTGTGTGTGTCTTCATTTTGTAAGATACTAAACTGTAAGTGGGCCTTCCCCCCAGCGCTGCCATCCATTTTTTGTGTCATGCGTGTCCAACTTTGTGTCCATACAAAAAAAGCGGAGGGGCTGCGTACGGACACAAGCAGCCGAATGGGTTTTTAGACTGACCGCTGGCAAGCCGTCCCCAAGCAGTTTTCTCTGGCTTTTCGATGGACTCACAAAGGGCAGAAAGTGGCACTGGTGTGAACGCCCCCTTAAAAGAAAATGAAATGGCCTATATGGCTAAACAGTACACCAAACCCCCATTTTTGTAGCACCTGAGAATAAAATTTGAAGGTGCAATTGATATCCTGTTTGCTACTCTGATGACAATTTTAAAGTGAGCCTGTCAGGTCCAAAATGCCTCCCAAACAAATAATAGTGCCTTGTAGGGACCTTTAATTGGGACACAAACATGCCTTTGTGGCCGCAAACCAATGAAGCAATGCAGAGATAATCATCTTTTATGGATATGAAAATCAGAATCCAAGTGTAATGGCTATGGGTCTGATTGGCCAGATTTGCCTACAGACAGCCATGTCATGACTGCTTGTAAGCAAATCTGGCAAACTGGGCCAACCCCCCGAAGCGCTTACAGGTGGATTTGCATATCCATAAAAAAATATTATCTCTGTATTACTTTATTGTCTTGTGGCTTTAATGTTATGTTTTCCCCTACATTGCACTATTCTTGGTTCAGAAGACATTTTGGACCTGGCAGACTCTCTTGAAACAGGTTTGAGCTCCAGTACCAAAGACTGCAAGAGTGGAGCCGTCTCTGGTACTGGATCTCTTGTTTGCTAATATTGGCCAACATTTTAAAAGGATTGTATTATGAAGACAGCCCCTCTTTCTATGCTCTGTTAGGATGGGGGATTTAATATGCTGGGGTCCCTTCTTTGGGTCAGAATAGAGAGTTGCTTCATAGGGCCCACTTCAGACCATCAGACCATAGGGCCCATCTGACAGACTTCAGATGACCATTGTATTACATGGAAGGCTAATTCATTTGGAAGGCTGCTATGTAATACTACATTGCCTGGCTAGTCATGGCTTCTTTGTGAAAATTAGCTATTTTTTGTAGGGACCAGGAGCAGGACCCAGGACAATCAACTTATCCTTAACAACTTAAAGGGGTTGTCCCATCACAAGGATCCTATCTATACTGTTTGTTAATGTGAATGTAAGACTTTTCCTAAATACACTGCTACAGTAAAACTGCTTTGTTTGTCCACTATCTTACTTTATTCACTTCATTGTTGACACAGCCCTTGTCTTATCTGCTCAATAATCAAGTGATGTATCTGCTGTTCTCAGGGGGGAGGGGGAGGGGCTAAGTGCAGGGAGCGAGCCTGTGTTTCTAGCTATTCCTGTGTCTACACCACATGACCTAGGTCCTGCACTCAGATAGAGGAGAGGAGCTGCTTTAATTTCTGAACTCGTCTTCTGTTCTCCCAGTTATCAGGCTAGCTAATTCAATGGTGTTCATTATGGCAGAGACAGGCAGTGTCTGTATGTAACACAGAATGGAGTTGCTCCTGCCTGTACTTGATAGTCCAATATTGTGCATATAGTGTTTTTTAAGGACCTTTGATGACATCACAGGAACTTCAGCCACCCCATAGGATCACACTATGCGGTGGGCAGAGCTACACGTTAATTTTGGGGGAGGGGCTAAACGACAGGTTGCATGTGAAACCCCGCCCACCAAATGACGCAAGAAACCAGGAAGAAAGAAGATTTTACAGCAGTGAAGACAGGTGAGTATGTGAGGTGGGAATACCCCTTTAATGAATATTGCACATTTCTGGGAAATTTCAACTCAATTACACAGAATGCACCATTGTTGCTTAGCTATGGTGTAGTACCTACAGTATTGTAACTATTTCCATAAGAGGCATTTACAATTTACAGATTGTGAAAGTAATAACTTATATTTATGACAGAAAAAAGAGCAAGGCTTAGTGGCTGCCAGTATGGCAACCACACACTACAGAAACCCCAACCCCCTGAGGCAGGCCAATGACTATGTGACATTGGTATTAAAACTGAGGTGGTACCCACAACATGATGTGGTCATTGGGCTACCATCTTGGCCATTACGCGGTCATTGGGCTACCATCTTGGCCATGATGCGGTCATTGAGCTGCCATCTTGGCCATGATGCGATCATTGGACTGCCATCTTGGCCATGATGCGGTCGTTGGGCTGCCATTTTGGCCATGATGCAGTCATTGGGCAGGGACTTGGCCATGTGCACTTTGGCCGCTATGTATGCCATCACCTAGAAGAAATGAGATCCAATATGTGGAACAGAGTAATTTAGAGGATGAGGGATCTTTTATTGACTGGGAAACAAACCTTTTATCATGATTAAATCCACTGGCAGAATAGCGTAGCCGTCTCTCGATTTTATTATTTTGTTATTTTTTTAACGTTTCCTATGTTTCCCATTTCCAGTCCCCGTCCCGGGGAAATGGTGTGAAAACTCTTGATTTACTTCTGCTACAGTTATTTTTGTAAGGGCTAAACACAGCTCCCTAGCACGGCTTATACACTTGTAAAAGAGGAAAAAAATATTTAAGAGACTCGACTTATTTGAAAATGTGAAAAATGCCTTTGTAATAATTTGGCACTAAATGTTCAAAGGCAAATTATAGGTGAAACTACAGTATCAAGTGTTATTAAGGGTAAAACACATGCTGTTATTGTTACTTACAAAGCTGGGGAGAGGTGTTTGACAGATTTAAACTGTAATAAACTCATGTACTTTGACCAAGCGGCAGCACTTTTTTACGGTAACCTGTCAAATAGCTCAGCATGGAAGGGCTTGGGCTTTTTTTTTTAGTAGCTCGAATTTGTTCAACTTTTTAAGGAATTGAAATAAATAACAGTATGTTTTATATAAGCAAATCTATTTTATGTTTACTCTATAATAAACATCCCTCTAATTCCCAATGGGACCAATCTGTTGCCCTCCTCATTGCACTGTGGGTGTCCATGAAAATTGGCAAGGCAACACAAATGACAGGGATAGCAGGGGGTTAAGTTGCTTCCCTGTGGTCATTTAAAAGCAGGAACTTTATCAACACATAAATTAACCTTTCTTTTTAAGATTAGCTATCTTACACAAATGGCATGCATTTCAAGGAGGAAAACCTGCTCTCTCCGCCCCAACTTTCTAAATGCATTGGAGAGAGTAATCAGTATGGTAACAAGAGTTTGACCTGACAGATCTGCCCAGATACCGGTCCTCGGCAGCTGTCACAAAGCCCCAGAAATTTCATGTCATATTGTATTCTTAGGCTTTCTGTATAGCACAATGAAGTCTATCACAGTTAAAGACAAGTTAAAGACATTTACACTATAGGAAAAAATTTGGTGGCTTTCTTGAGCCATATGGTGGGAGATGAAATATACTGAATATAGACTGTGAGAGTACAGATCAGTGGTGAAAATCAAGGGGACAATTGTGTCCAATGACTCGTATATCCAGAAAAGGGAATTCTTTCCTTTCTTATGACTTGTACTTGAATTTCTTTGCACCATTTCTCATATTGTTTTTGAAATATGATGTATAGTTTCCGCTAAAGCTTGGCTGCATCTGGCTGAGCGCACAGCCAGCACTGCTACATCTTGGCATAGGAATGCACTGACCAGCGTTGATTGGCCGAATGCCATACAGAGTACAGCATTCGGCCAATCAACACTGGTTCTGCCGGAGGAGACGAAGTCTAAGATCGGTCCACAGCAGTCTCCATTCTGGTCTGATATTAGACTCCGCCTCCTCACAGACGAGCCTCCAGCAGAACCAGCGTTGATTGGCCGAATGCTGTGCTCTGTATGGCATTCGGCCGATCAACGCTGGTTAATGCATTCCTGTGGGAAAAAGTCAGATTGCGCATATCACAAGCTAACAGGGATCCCGACCAGATAGAGCCCCAAAGAGCTGTGTGAGTGACATTCCCACCTAAATAAAGGTTATCCCTAGCTAACCCTGCCTGTACATCTATCCCTGTCTCACAGTCACATAGATCACAGTCTCATATGATCCGGATATTAAATCCACTGTTCGTACAAATTGAAGGTCACCTGAATTAGCCAGCTAATTACTTTTTCCGATTTTTTTTCGATGCTTCCGTTGTAGTTCCTGTCCCACCTCCCCTGCGCAGTTATTGGTGCAAAAAAAGTGCCAGGGAAGGTGGGAGGGAAATAAAATTTTTAGTGAGTTTACCACTTGGTGTTCGACTCAAATCGAACATCTTGAAGAGCCTGATATCCGATCGAACATGTACTCAATAGAACACTGTTCGCTCATCTCTAATGATGATTTTTGTGCAAATGTTTAATTGGGCGTATTGTTTTGACATTAGCCACACCCCTTTTGGGACCACCTCGGGGTCATCTCCAATTTTATTACTATTATATTATTATTATTTTTACTTGTACACTTGATAAAGGGGTATGAACCCCGAAACGTGTAGTGTTGGTTGGTCTTTTGGATATTGATCCTTGGTAGAGCGCGGTTCCTTTCTTTTAGACCCAGGCTGTGGGTCTTTCTTTGGTCCATACAAGTACATCTTTTGACACCCCTGGGTGTTATTGGATCTTGCTGCTACATCTCCCCAGAGAGGAACCTTCTACTAAATTGGGTCCATTGCGATTTATGGTGGTTGTGAACTGGTTCACAACATATCAAGGGAAAATATTTCCTAGTCTGCATATCTATACTTTTGTTTTTAATGGTTTTACACTATGTACTGCTCAGTGCTGTCTTTCTGTTTTATTTGAGCCAGAAAAGGAGTCACTGCAGCTTTGCTCTTGTTCAAGTAGCTAGTGGAGTCTTCCAGTACACATCATTTTTAGATTCTTGGCAGATTTAACTCCAAATCACAGACTCGGCAAACAAAAACTAGTTTCTTAGTGTATGTGGACCTATAAATATCCTATCCTACTAATATTATAACTGTGAAAGCTTCGATGTTTGTGTGTTTGTTCTTCGATCACGTAAAAATGGCTGAACAGATTTGGATGAAGTTTGGCACATAGATTGTTTGTAACCTCAATTAACACATAGGCTACTTTTTATCTGAGTAAATGATATGGCTTCACGACTGTTATAAATTTATGTTCACATAATATATTAAACTGCTGTTGCAGCAGCTTGTCTCAGGTTCTGATAAAGCCAGGTCTGTTATCTCTCTCTATAAACACACAGCTAACCCCGAGTCCATTGTGTACATGCATTTGCATATTATCTGATCTGCTCCAGGCAGGGCTGACACACTGGATGGGAAAACACCTTTAATCCAAATTGGCAGTTTGCTACTTTTAAACATACCGGGAAAAAGAAAATCTAATTTGTTGCAAAATTCTAAAAGAACGAGAGATATGAAGGCAGCCAGAAGTCACAGAGTTCTCCTCAAGTGGAGCTGAGGGGGGTCATCAACGCCAACAACATGCTCATTATATGGCGTCCCAGTGAGCTGCTGAGATGCCAGAGAAATCACAGGCACAGCTTGAGGAATAAGTTCAGTGTCAGTCCAGCTTGACAGCTGCCGGCTAAACGCCAGAGCAGGTGGATCATCAATGCCAACAACTCATTATATGCCATCCCAGCCAGCTGCTGAGATGCTGGAACAATCACAGGCATGGTGTGAGGAACAAGTTCAGCAGCAGGACAGCTTGAGAGATGCCGAAACGCTGGAGCAGATGAACCAACAACACGCAGACATGGTATAATTAAAACCAACAAGAATCATGGGCCACATTGCACAGATCCCAGATTGCATGAATCCCAAGTACTGTAAGAGGCATCTGAAACGTCTATGATATATAGGACATATAGACCATAAATTCTCAAACTTCTGCCTATCTGGAAAATGGGCTATCCCCTTTCCCCCATTTTTATTGTAGAAAGGAAGATACCTTGAATACTTACAGTGCTCTCCATTGTAATTTGATTTTCTGGGGTCCTGGCAGTCCCCCACCAATCAAAAATTGATGTTCTATATAAAAAGGTGATAGCCACACTTATGTATGACATGGCATGCTGTGGTAATTTTAGGTATTATAAGCACTTCCCCCAGCTCCACTCACTTTCATTTTGGCTCTGCTCGTTCCCATCCCATTTGTGCCCCTACAGTATAATATCCCCTACAGTATAATGTCCCTCTTAATGTCACACTGGCTGTATAATATCCATTTTAATATGGCCCCCAAGTATGATGTCTCCCTTAATGTTGTCTCCAAAGTATATCCCCCTTAGCATGCCCCACAGTAAAAATCCCCTTAATACGAACCCCATATTATAATGTCTCCCTGAATATATCCTCACTAGGGTCGACCTCTCTGGTCTGTGCTGCTGGAGGCTTCAGGGAGGCAGATGAGTTGAATCTCAGGCATACCACCTGCTGCTTGGGGCAGTGTGACTGTACCCAGAATCTGGGACTATCCCAATGAAGCCAGGACGTGGTGAGATATGGGTAATGATGGGGAGAAGTCCAGGTCCTGATGCAGAAAAACATTGTGAAATCATAAAATTCCTGCCACCATGCTTTAGAGTTGGAACCAGATCCTCTGAAAAAATGCGGACAAGTGATGCGTCTTCCAGGCTCAACATCACCAGGTGGACATGTTGACAGTTGTCTGAGATCTCCATACAAAGATGGTCTTAGGAATATTGAAATAATTTAGTATTTTTTTTTAATACATGGCTTGTCCATTGATAACCTTTCTGTTGAGGGCATGAAATACTTCTTTGAATGTAGTCATGATGGTTCCACAAGCCAAACCAACCTTAACACAGTTTCCACCAAGGTCCAGCCTAACAATATTGTAATATTTTTTACCTGATCTGCTGACTTTGATTAGTTCTTGTACATTTTGGAAATAAAAATGATTGTAAGGTCTCCTTTATCGTTATATACTGTCTGAATGAAGACTGAACATTACTACCTACTGTATGTTGTAAGAAAAATAAATCCTAATATGGGTTTCCTTTAGTTTTTCATACACCAGATTATATTTATTACCAAACCACTTATTCCAATATTACAAAATAAGGAAATGTTTTTGTGCAATTTTTTTCTTTTTTTCTATGCCACAAGTTAAAACAAGGTCTAGCATATTCACTCATGCATTTTATTGCAAGCTTATGGGCTGTGACAGCAAAGGTCCGAGCTTCCATGACTACTGTTTTAGGTTTTTTCCCTTCTCTATAGAGATTACATGGGAAAGGTGATCAGAAAATACACCATTTACATGAAGGGTCAGCCAGAAAGTTTGAGATGGTGTGTGCATGATTTCCTGACATTACACATTGTTAACCCTTTTGTCATCCACATGACGAACAGATGTTGTCAAAGGTTTCTTAGTCTGCAGCATGTTCCCTGATTTTCATGTATCTTATTTGATACGTAATGTTTCTTTAAAAATATATATACTATTATAAGGAGAATACTGTCACGTATGTATTTTACTATTTCAGTGCCAGGTATGGTCATCTCCAAGAGACTCCTCGAAAACTTGCAAATGTTGAAGAGGTGGTACGTTGTAACTTATGCTTGTGAGCTACAGTATCAATTGATATAGAGAAACAACCATCAACACAATTGCATTGTTTGCCTCCGAAATATATAAACCAACAGACTGGAGACAGAGAATAGTGAATTACATCACCATAACATGCATGGCCAGCTTAGCTGAGCGTGCATGTTTGTTTTAAGGAGGACAAGGACATAAGCCATATCTCTTTAGTAAGAGCTTATCTCCTGGAGGAACCAAGGTGGGGGTATGATGGAATCTATCTTTTATTAAGGGTACACTAGGGAGGCCCCTATAAACGGATATAAGGGTCCACTAAATACACTCATTTTGCAGCACCTTCCAATCAGTTAATGTGTTTTAAAGAGGACCTTTTATATATACTGCTAGAAAGCCAACAGTGCGCTGAATTCAGTGCACTGTCGGCTTTCCCGTTTTGAGCCTTGGGGTAAGATATAGCATTGGATTTACCAAAAGCTTTTCACTGTCAGAAGGGCATTCCTGACAGTCTAGCTGGGAAGGCCCTCCTAACAGTAGTGTCTATACTATATACAGTTGCACTATACTGTTAGAGGGGGCGTTCCTTACCGCCGAGCCATGATGCTGAGTGGTGAAATTCCTCACTGCTCAGCATCATGGCTGGGTGGAATGGAAAGAATAATTGTTGGTGGAATGGTTGTGTAACCAGCAGTGGCGTAACTAGGAATGGAGGGGCCCCGTGTCGAACCTTTGACATGGGGCCCCCCTCCAAAGAACCCGACCGCCCCTTTTCACCCACATTCCTGCAGGCACTATTATGCCCCATAGTGGCCCATGTACACAGTATTATACCCTATAGTGGCCCCTGCATACAGTATTATACCTTATAGTGGCCCCTGCATACAGTATTATGCCCCATAGTGGCCCCTGCACACAGTATTATGCCCCATAGTGGCCCCTGTACACAGTATTATACCCTATAGTGGCTCCTGTATACAGTATTATCCCCCATAGTGGTCCCTGCACACAGTATTATGCCCCATAGTGGCCCCTGTACACAGTATTATACCCTATAGTGGCTCCTGTATACAGTATTATACCCCATAGTGGCCCCTGCACACAGTATTATGTCCCATAGTGGCCCCTGCACACAGTATTATGCCCCATAGTGGTCCCTGAACACAGTATTATGCCCCATAGTGGCCCCTGAACACAGTATTATACCCTATAGTGGCTCCTGTATACAGTATTATACCTTATAGTGGCCCCTGCACACAGTATTATGCACTGTAAAAACCCCTTCATCCACAGGCAGCAGGCAGCTGCAAGCACAGTACTATGTGCTGACAGCCTGCCCTGCACACATGGGTTAAACTCACCAGTCCGCACTCACTCAGCGCTGCTAACTCCATCCATTTATTTCTTTTTTGGGGCATTTTAACTAGTGAGGGGGCCCGAGCACCCTAAGGTGTTGGGCCCTGGGGCAGCTGCTACCACTGCTACCGTGGTAGTTACGCCACTGGTAACCAGCATCTATCTGAAATACATGGTCAGCTTAGGTAGGAATGAGCGAACCGGTTCATAACAAACTGGATTTGTTATGAATTTTGCAAACATTTTTAGTATTCACTACCCATGAATTACTATTACTGTTATACACTTAGTATAATAAATGGAGGTCCAGGGGAAGTGAATGAATATAACAAAAAGTGATCCCCTGTGCTTCGTTGTGACACCTGGCATCCCTTGGCAAACCCTTTGGGCCTCTTCCAGACTCTTGAATGATTTCAGGGATTGCCAGAAATCGCTTTGGTCTGTGATTGGGTCTTGGGAGTCACATGGCACTATGACACTTAGACACATCTTTTCAGACCCCTGAATGCAATTTTATTAGTTCTGATTTGGACCAAACAAGCTAAGAAACTAAATAGGTGGGGACCGAAAATATATTTATCAAGTTGAATATTGTGAGGTTGAACCATTTCTAGTCAAGTGTTTGATCCATTCTATAAAATTCTATTCTTACTCAAATTTGACAACAAGAATCAACAACTCAACATCAGAAATCTAATAATATCTATAACCCGTAATAGTGCTGCTCATACAAAAAGCCATTTAGGCCTTTTTGAAGCTTCCACATTTCCAGAGTAAATGCAAAGTTGCAATAAACATTAGCAATCCCTTACGCAATACAATTAGGAATAATAAAAATTGGAATGGACACCATATCATGGGCACATCATTCTGTATATGGCCAGCTGAAGATGTCTTTGGGCTGAACACTTATGGGACTAGAGAATTTACCAAAAGGACGAAGAATGTAAAGTTCATGTTGAGAGGACCTTAGACATCCTGATATCACGTCATCTCTAAACCGAAAGGCAGTATTCACACACATTAGTAAGAGAGCATGGCCGTTCTATTCTGTCCTAATGCTTGCATTTTGCTTTCTAGAATACATAAGAGCCTCCTACCTCTTGGAGGAAGACACTCAATAACTCTAAAGGTGCCCATAGGACTAAAGGTGATGAAAATGGATGATTTAATCTAGTAAAATTTCTTTGGTGAATGACCGTTTTTCTATGAATGAACTTACTTTGAAAGAATGTCTCCATAAACAAAATCCATCAATCACCCAAAGCCATTGAAATGAATGACCATGGAGGCCAAATGACATATGAAATAAAATGTGTATAGATTAGAGATGAGCGAGTAGTGTTCGATCGAGTAGGTGTTCGATCGAATACTACGGTATTCGAAATACTCGTACTCGATCGAACACTACTAGCTGTTCGAAGTTTAAGGTTCGATGCAGAACCAGCGTTGATTGGAAGAATGCTATACATTCTGCCAGTCAACGCTGGTTCTTCTCTTACCTCTCCGAAGTCTTCTCCGCGTTGCGTCCCCGCGTCTTCTTCCGAGTGGAATTTACTCTGCTTAGGCATCCGGCCTAGGCAGAGCCGAGTGAGCATGCGCGGGCATGCCGCGCATACACGCGCATGCGCAGTCGGCTCTGCTCAGGCGTCGGGCCTGGGCAGAGCCGCACGCGCATGCGCAGTCGGCTCTGCCTAAGCCGGATGCCTAGGCAGAGTGAATTCCACCCGGAAGAGGACACGGGGACCCTGCGCCGAGAGAAGACTTCAAGCAGAATCCAGCCCAACCGTCACTCGTGGACTTGGTAAGTATTATTTTATCGAATGTTGCCTACCCCTGAAACAAGCACTTCCCCCCATAGACTATAATGGGGTTCGAAATCCGTTCGAACAGTCGAACAGTGTGCGGCTGTTCGAATCGGATTTCGAACCTCGGACACTTTAGTGTTCGCTCATCTCTAGTATAGATGCATCTCCAATTCAATTGTTCTCCAAAAATCGACCTACTTCTATCTATTGCGCATGACCAGCCTATGCAAATCTCTAAGATGCCCTGTTGGAATATATACCTGGATCTATTTTTTATTATCAATATACTTACTCCACAGAAACATTCAGCCATTGAGAACAAGAACAGTAACGCATAGCTATACACATCATACATATCTACTAGTATATGGTCCAAACAGTTCCAGTATGGCCAGCTATTCCAGCTCTTACCTTCCACCCAAAAGTGAAAGACACATGCAAGATCAATGCAATAAAAGAGGACCTGTCACCAGGTATAAAAACCAAATAACATACATCACATCATAGGTGCTGTCACCCTGAGCATTTTGATGTTTTGTTTACCAAAATCTGTTCAGCCATTCCAAAGATATAATCCCTTTTAATGTTTCTGCAGATTAGCCAAGAGGGCATTAACACTGCATGACATCAAGTCCCCAGGGACACTGCACTCGGCTAGTATATCTCCATTTACATCAACACTAAAGAGGCTTATATCTTTGGAATAACCGAACAGATTATATAACAAAAACACCAAGATGCTCAGAGTGACAGCACCTATCAGGTGATCTAGGTCAGTGGACTTTTCAGACTTGTTGACGGGTTCTCTTTAACATTGATGAACAATAAAGTAACTATTAATGTTTTTTCCTGACGTTCACTACGTTGAAGAGAAAGCTTTAGATGTTTAAAGGAAACTATGTTTTGACACCTTAGAGTCCTTTTATACACATTACAATGAACAGAGGGTACAGTTTTATCGGCTTTTAGGTTTAATGCTTGCTAAGGAAATTGAAGGGGAAGGCTTGTCTCCCCTTATAAAGTAGGAAAAGGTCATGTTCATAAGTGGAGAGACTGGAAGTTCTTAAACTTGTAGCTACTACAGCTGCTGGTTAAGGTCTTCCATAAGAGTCTTTGAAGGTTTATATTACAGAGAGAGGTTAATTCTGAGGCTGCAACATTTTTCTTTTTCCTTCCAGGTTCATATACAAAAAGAAATTCGACATCAATTGGCCTTTTTGCCGACCATTTTCTTCCAAATGGATCGGGCTTCTTTTTTTTTTTTTTTTCTGTATTTTCTGTAAGAGAGGAGAAGGAAAGGAGCTTAAACATCATTCAAAAGACGGAATAGTTCAGGGTGTAGAAATGATCAGAGCGTGTTTTCAGAGGTGAGAGACCAAATAGCCCAGATAAAACAAGATCTGTTACCTTTATGAGTTATGTCGGGCGTGTTTATTAAGTGTTTATAACATCGAGGCTCATGAATAAGGGGAGGGGGGCAGATTTCAGGAGATATGGGCGAAAATTATAATAGGAATAGGATCTGTATTGGTTTATGTGGAGTATGTGAAAATGTTATGATACTAATGATGTGCTATTATAATGTTATTTTATATGGTATTACCTAATTATCCCACAACTTTAATACATTACAGCCAGGACATGGAGTACTGGAAGGGAGATAAAGTATCTTGGGTATTCATAAAAGGGAAAACGCTGGTCTACAAGGAACATGTTTTTCCCCACAAAATTGTATATCAATCTACATACTGTAGCTCATTCTGTTCAATAAGACAAGACAAGATAAGATAAGATAATCCTTTAATATAATATACTACCTGTAGATTCAACAGCCTCTCCCATATGACAGGTTCCCCTTAAGACTGTTATATACATTGGTACCCATAGGTAAAGAAATTCTCTATATCTATGAGAACTATATAATAGTTACTGTACAGTACCCTAAAAAGAATACAGTTTAGTCTAATGGAATGTGTTAAAGGGTATTTCCATCTACATTTTATTATGTCCTTCAATGGGACACGTCATTAACATGTGCCCTGTGGGGTCTAGAGGTTTCTATTCACTTTTCTCTGGAAAAAGGTATTCATGACCCTACATTATCATCACTATGGAAGCTTGACGGCTTCTGTAATCCCATTGTTTTCAGGATACTGTAATGAGGGTCATACACCTTCAATAGCTGTCAGCCAAATAGCTATTCCTGGTGATTCTTCCATATACATGCACACTTGGTTTGACTGAGCATGCTTAGAGGGCGGTATACAGAGTGCACTGTTCTCCTAATTACATCCAGGAGAATAGATTTGCATATTTTTTACCCAGAATCCCTAGCGGAGCAGGAATGACTTGTAAGTCTCCGTACTGCCTATGTAGGCACACACTCTCCTTGATGTGTACGATTATCCCCTGACCCTGGTCTATAGTCTCTCACTCTGCCAAATCAGTATCCCTACGCTATGCTGAGGATGCCCAATAGGCCGAAACAGTACTGTCCATAGCTGGGAATCTGTTCCTTTTGGAATAGAAATACTAATTTGGCAATTAAATCTGCATCATGATTAAAAAGACTTTTTAACTGAGTCATGCATGATGTTAAGGAGGCTGCCCTCTAGAGGGTGGCGTACAGAGTGCACTGTTCTCCTAGTTACATCCTGGAGAATAGATTTGCATATTTTTTACCCACATTCATTGCAGTCACACGAGAGCATGTTTTTTCCAGGTTGACTTATAGTTATTATTGATTTTATACTATGTTACTAATAAATTATTTTTTTATAATTTTGGGGGCATGGAAAGAATGTAAAGCTACCACATTGCTAGACCACCAGCTTCAAAGGTGGGCCATGGCAATCCATTACCTTGGACTGACCAAGAGATCCCCAATCTTTGTCAGGTACTTTAGATGCCATGGTGTTTTGACATCACAATCAGGCTTCCACTCAGGGGTGGAACTACCGGGGTAGCAATGGTAGGAGCTGCCACAGGGCCCGGGACATTAGGGGGCCCAGCAACAGGCGCCCAGGTCACATGACGTCCCAGACGTAATTGAAGATGTTATAGAAGGGATAAGGGAAGGGGATAACACAGCCCACTTGTAATGAGACCCAATGTATCTTGCAATGGACCCAGAGTATTCCAATGGAAAAAGCAAGAGAAGTCCAGCAGCCGAAGATAAAATTCCAAAACTTTATTTGATCCAAATAAAAAAACCAATACAGCATTATTCAGGTGGCATAAGGTGTTTCATGCATCTTGTTGGGAAACACCTTATGCCACCTGAATAATCCTGTATTGGTTTTTTATTTGGATCAAATAAAGTTTTGTAATTGAAGATGACCACCATCAACGGGGAATGCTGCGATGCCAGGGATATATAAGTAACAGCATTTTTTATGTTTTTATCCCCCCCTTAGGACTCTGATTATTATACTCTGGGGTCTGAAAAGACCCCAGAGTATAATAATTGTTCATGGATGTCCACAATGGAGCATAATATTGGGTGAAGGGGCCACTATGGGGCAAAATACTGTGTGCAGGGGCCACTAGGGGATATAATACTGTATGCAGGGGCCACTATGGGGCATAATAATGCATGCAGGAATGTGGGGGGTCTTTGGTGTCAGTTGGGGGAGGGCCCATGTCAAAAGATTGCCATGGGGCCCCCCATTCCTAGTTACGCCAATGATCTTACTGTTGATCAAATGGGAATGGCTTCAGAGTGCAATTGTATGACAGGATGCCTGAACACAACACAATCCATTATGTTTATTAAGTCTATGTTAGTCCTTATGTTTGTGCCAACAGACTGAAAAGACCAGATTTCACAGCACAATTGTAGTTAGGGAAATGATTTAAAGTACTCTGGCCAGGGTAGGGTGGTTTGTTGGCCACATTGGCATCTAGCACTCAAGGCACATGCTCCTTAAGTCTGCCCAAGCCACTATATCCCTTTTCACTGCTAGCACCATTACATCCTTAAAGTAACAGGTCGCTGACAAAGCTCTGAATGACTATGAATATTTGTTAGTTCTAAACTCATTCCTTACATGCACATAAATTATCCATCCATCACACAGTAAACAGTTAACTACTTATTGAATGCCCATTGCCAATACATATCCAGGCAGCAGCACATTAAGGGTAATTGTACACAACCATGTGGTGGCCCCCAGACGTGATTAAATGCCATGGCCAGTCTACAGGTGGCATGTGGCAGCACACATGCTTCCGTGGCCCCATGCATTCAATGAATAGGAGCTGCGGAAGTACAAACACAAAAATGGACAGGTCCTGTCCTGAGTTTTATGGCCCAGACTGTCAATGGCGCACATGGACATGTATCACGTCATGTGTACAGAAATAAATGGGTCAGTGTGCTATATGGGAAAAACCAGGATAGCACACTGAATTAGTACAATAGGGGCCTAACTCTGCAAGAACATACACATATACCCTTACAGAGTTAATAGCTACACAAGATTGTTCAGCTGCAGGTGTGGGGGGTTGGCTATCAGTGACAGGCAGACTCCCCAAGAGAAGGCAAGAATAATTTATTACCATCCCGACCTACCCCATAACTGTATACACAGCATTCAACGTGTAAAAAAAGTTCAATGAAAATTAATTAAAAGAAAAAAAAAATGGATCTGCCATGCTCACATTACAGGTTCTTCCTAGCACTTTCTGCTATATAAAAAAAAAAAAAAGCAAAAATGACATAAAAATAAAGCATTATGTACCACCAAAGAGAGATGCAAAATTATTTTTCTAACACTTAAATGTCTAACCCATAAAAAAACATTATAGTTTTCAGAACCGCATGTATCAAACAACTGAAAATGTATCCGTTCGTGAACCAAGGAAAATAGTGGTTACCATAAACAGCTGAAAGAGTTAATAGTTTTTAGTGATTTTTTTGCATTACCATTTGTTAATTGAAGTTGATTAACTCGTAGTGTTATTTTACTACCAGGATACACTCCAATAAAATAGGTCACCAAGGAATAAACAACAGCATTTTGGGGCTCAGGAGTTAGCACCTATCCACTAATGTCCAATGTGTGAATCCAATCAGGTCTCATTAGTATGGGTTTCCCGTACTTGGTAAGGTTTCTTCTAGGTGCTGAGGTTTCTTGGGTAGTCACAGCACCCAGAACCTTGCCAAGCATGGGAAACCCATACTAGTGACTACTCCTAAAATACCAATGGCATATGGGAGTGAAAATACATTAGGTGCTCAGTACAAAATCCTGCAAATAAAATTACAAATAAATCAAATATTAATTTGAAGAAATAATGGTCCCAAGAATTCTCACCCACAGAAGATTTGCAGGCATTGGAGACTTTTTTGCATGTATATTTCTATATGGTTCACTACAGTTTGTTTATGTCAGACACATGGGAATTGTGAGTCAGGGGCTTTGCATAATCTATTTATTTTCCAGCTGCTCCGCTACTGATGTTCATAGATAAAGTGACTCCTTTGACACTTCTCCTTTACTGTTGTACTTCACAAGTAGGTGCTGATACTTGCATGGAATTCCAGTCTTAGGTTATCAAGTACACAGACCCAAGCAAAACAGATTAGTCTTCCCAGCGATGAAATGTAAATGTTGGTATATTCATGACAACAATGGCCTCTTCTCATCAAGGCTATAGGAAAAATGTGAAGTAAGATAATCCTTTTTAATAGTCCCACATTGGGGAAATTCCATTATATTACAGCAGCATAGTAATACAGATACAGGATAATACACAGTAATATATTACGGAAGTAGATACACATATGCTGAGAAGAGAAGATATACTAGGTGTCCATAGCAGCTAAGGAAAAGAAGAAAGAAAGAAGGAAGACTTGGTGAAGCAGACGGTCACTTACAGTGCTGCCAAGTGCCATCAAGGTCTCATACATGGGGTGGGATTTGTTCTCCCGCATGGAGCTCACCATGGACAGTATCCTTCTGTCACCCACCACCTGTACTGGGTCCACGGGGCTCCCCAGGACAGAGCTGGCCCTTCTGATCAGCCTGTCAAGACCTATTTCTGTCCCTGGTTGATATACTGCTCCCCCAGCAGGCCACACCGAAAAAGATGGCTGATGCAACCACAGAGTTGAAAAAGGCCCTAAGAAGTGGCCCCTGGGCTCTGAAGGCCCTCAGCCTCCTGAGCAGGTAGAGCCTGCTGTGACCCTTTCTGTGTAGCGCCTCCAGGTGATCAGCCCAGTCTAGTTTATTATTGAGGAGCAAGACACTTATAGGATCTCCATGTCTCTCTTACCTACCTCTGGTGGAGACAATATATGGTCTTAATGCTTAAAGCGCATGTCCAAGCTATATTTTTTTGGTGAGGTGTTTTGACCGCTAAGGTCAAACAGCGGCTTTAGCAAAGAACACACAGTAAATCACTGCCTGTGATGTCCTTAGGTCTCTTCCTAATGCTGGGAAGACCAAGGAGATGGTGGTGGACTTTAGCAAACGGAGAAGTGCTCCGACCCCAGTGGAGATCCAAGGAACATGCATTAAGGTAATCAGGACTTATAAATATCTGGGTGTTTTCCTCAATAATAAACTAGACTGGGCTGATCACCTGGAGGCGCTGCACAGAAAGGGCCACAGCAGACTCTACCTGCTCAGGAGGCTGAGGGCCTTCAGAGTCTAGGTGACACTTCTTAGGACCTTTTTCAACTCTGTGGTTGCTTCAGCCATCTTTTTTGGTGTGGCCTTCTGGGGGAGAAGTATATCAACCAGGGAGAGAAATAGACTTGACAGGCTGATCAGAAGGGCCAGCTCTGTCCTGGGGAGCCCCTTGGACCCAGTACAGGTGGTGGGTGACAGAAGGATACTGTCTGTGGTGACCTCCATGCGGGTGAACAAATCCCACCCCATGTATGAGACCTTGATGGCACTTAACAGCACTGTAAGTGACCGTCTGCTTCACCCCAAGTGTGAGAAGGAGCGCTATCACAAGTCCTTCCTTCCAACCGCGACCAGGCTGTACAATCTACATCAGACCAAGCGAAGATCACCCCGCACAGAAAACTAATGATTATGACTATGAAGTCTTCCTTCTTTCTTCTTCTGTTCCTTAGCTGCTATGGACTCCTAGTATATCTTCTCTTCTCAGCATATGTGTGTCTACGTCTGTAATATATTACTGTGTATTATCCTGTATCTATATTACTATGCTGCTGTAACATACTGAAATTTGCCCACTGTGGGACTAGTAAAGGATTATCTTATCTTAATGACAGCCGAGCAGCAGGATCAGACCCTGCCCGGAGGACCCCGGATCACCACAGACAGGTGAGAATGTTTTTTTTTTTTTTTTTTTTTACCTCCCCCAGCTTAATTAAAAAATAAATAAATTATCCTGGACAATATCTTCAATCCTGACAGATTTATTACATAACAGCAGATTAGCTCAACCAAAAAGAGATAACAAGATAACAGACAATGGTAAGGCAGGAGTCGTCCTTATTTGTTTCAGAATATGACTTCTATTTGGTGTTAGGCAATGACAAACATCTGTTGGAGGAAACCCATGCAAACATGGGGAAAACATACAAACTCCTTGCAGATGTTGACCTAGGCTTCAAACTCAAGACTCCAGGGCTACCAGGCTACAGTAGTAACCACTGATAAAACCCAGAGACCCTTGTGACTTGGATATTGCATCATTGGCCAATTGGCCCATGACACTGAATAATTTTCCTTGCAGTCTGAAATTCTGAGCAAGGATCACACAGACAAAACTCTCTCCTGGTCTATTTTCAGTTCTACTGACCATGGAGGTAACACTAGTCAGTAGGGTTGAGCCGATCTTGAGATTTCCGTATCGATTTTAAAATCTGATTTCCGATCATTGACCAGCCAATCACGATCACGATCGTGAAATTTGCTCGATCACCGATCGGGATCTGATCTTTCCCAATCCTGATCACTCAACCCTAATTGTATATTATATATACAGTAGGGTTGAGCCGATCTTGAGATTTCAAAATCAGATTTCCGATCATGTTCCAGTCAATCGCGATCGTGAAATTTGCTCGATCGCCGATCGGGATCTGATCTTTCCCGATCCCGATCACTCAACCCTAATTGTATATTATATATACAGTAGGGTTGAGCAGATCTTGAGATTTCAAAATCAGATTTCTGATCATTTTCCACCCAATTGCAATTGTGAAATTTGCTCGATTGCCGATCGGAATCCAATCTGTCCTGATCCCGATCGCTCAACCCTACTAGTCAGACAATGTACAAGGAGCTTAGTGATATGGCATCAATCTATAACCCCGTCCGTTGTCTAAAATGACTTAAAAACATAATTTTTCAACTTTTTTCAATTTCTATTATGTCATAGCACAAATATATCGGATTTTTAGCAAATCTGGAAAAATGCTGTCCCATTTATAATGTTTGGAGACGTATAAGAGGTGACAACCAACTGTGGGACTCTGCATATACCTGGGGATATTTTATCAGTATTTCGGCAGGACATTCATCTTCCGATTGGGAACACGCTTCATTTCACATTTGTTTTATAATTGTATATAAAATTGCTGCCCCGTTGCTTGAGATATTATGTAGTTATGTACTAGTCCTAAATAATTTGGTATTAGGGGTTTCTATAAACTAATATAGAAGGGCCGGAGAAACCAATTAATTATAACTATTGAGGCAGAAAATCTGTCAGCATGAGTGTTTTAAATTACCTGGGCACACCTAGCGGATTTACATTCTCTTGGCATAAATTTACTTTGGCCCACAAAGAAAAAAAACATTTCATAATTCCATTTGAGTGCGTAACAAAGGGCACTTGACAGCTAAGTACCACCTTCCTCACTTGGGGGTTAAAGGCATCTCCAAGGACTTTTTAGCTTATGCAAAAATCTGGTTCTTGACGGAGGATGGGCGACAGGAAATGAAAATCTCCTGTAAAGTAAAGACTAAGAAAGAGCCTCCAAAAACAAAGGAGGCTGGGTCTTTCCTGGCAGGAGGCTAACTGCATTCTTTTGTTAAATATTAACATGACATAAAGCAGGAGAAATGGATGTCCATCACCGGAATAAGTAGGAACTAAGTGAATATTTGAGGAACAAAGAGGTATCTAATTTAAATGACTTAGGAAAAAATAATCAGGAATTCCATTTATAGCACAAAGCCCATGAGAATGTGATTGATTTCAGAGAGGGGCTAATATCTTTGTAGACAGTATATAGAGAGGAAATAATACAAAGTGTTACAGTCTTACTGGGTTATCTATGAATGATAGGTAATGTTTTCCACTTGTTCTACTTTGTAATTATTCCTAATGCGGTTTATCAATAGCTAAGGAGTATTCGGCCGACAGCTGTTCCTCCCAACTCTGTCAAACACATGCATACTGGGCGGGATTAAGTGTGCATGGGTTCTAAAAGGGACCAGGGATATAAACTGTGAGCTTGTCTACTTTAAGAACATAGGACATATAAGGATAAGTTCACACGGAAAGTGAAAGGAAATTCCTCTTCACTTTCTGTCTACAGCTTTTACGTGCGGCTAGCCGCAACGGGATGCCGATGCATTACTCAGCATTCTGTCAAGGCATCCCGCTCCTGATTGTGCCCGGATGAGGGGGGAGTCTCGAGTCGCAGCATCCATGTGAAGATAGGTCATGTCTCTTTTTTCCGCTAGCTGAAAAACCCCCACTAAGGGTGCATTCACACGGAGTAAACGCTAGCTTATTTTGTAGAGTAAAATTACACTTGTAAATTTTGCTATCCCATTGACTTCAATGATATTTTTTTACAAGTGTAAAAATACGCCTGTAAAAAATACGCCTGTAAAAAATACGCCTGTAAAAAATACGCCTGTAAAAATACGCCTGTAAAATGTCATTGAAGTCAATGGGATAGCAAAATTTACAAGTGTAATTTTACTCTACAAAATAAGCTAGCGTTTACTCAGTGTGAATGCACCCTAAGGGTGCATTCACACGGAGTAAAATGGAGTGTAATTTGGAGTGTAATTTTTACACGTGTAAAAAATGTACACGTGTATTTTGGAGCGGTTTTTTTTTACATGTGGCGTTTACGGAACATTTTTTGGAGCGTTTACGCGTGTAGAAAAACACTCTCCGTAAACGCTCCGTAAACGCCACGTGTAAAAAAAACGCTCCAAAATACGCGCGTAAATTTTTTACACGTTTAAAAATTACACTCCAAATTACACTCCATTTTACTCCGTGTGAATGCACCCTAACGAGAAAAAAACTTCGAGTGACTCCCATCAAAATGAATGGGAGGCTTTATTTCAGTCAGATTTTGAGATGAATTCCATGTCAAAATCCACCTTCAAAAAAACTCTGTGTGAACATACCCTTATATTCAGCATGTTCATCCAGATCCACTCCCACTGTCTTCTGTCAAGTGACAGGTGGGAGGTCACCATACAACTAAAATGTTTCACCAATCCGATATAAATTGGTGGATTCGGTGGACTTTACTTTTATTAATACATGATGATTAGAGATGAGCGAGTAGTACTCGATCGAGTAGGTATTGGATAGAATACTACGGTATTCGAAATACTTGTACTTGATCGAGTACCACTCGCTATTCGAATGGAAGTTCGATGCAGAACCAGCATTGATTGGCTGAATGCTATACAGTCGGCCAATCAACGCTGGTTCTCCTTCTACCTTTAGAAGTCTTCTCCGTGCAGCTTCCCCGCGGCGTCCTCCGGCTCTGAATTCACTCTGCCAGGCATCGGGCCTTGGCAGAGCCAACTGCTCATGCCCACTTGTAGTGCGGGCATGCGCAGTCGGCTCTGCCCAGGCCCGATGCCTGGCAGAGTGAATTCATAGCCGGAAGATGCCGCGGGGACGTTGCACGGAGAAGACTGCACGAAGGATCCAGCCCGACCCTCACTCGTGGACTTGGTAAATATAATTTGATCGAATGTTGCCTACCCCTGAAACGAGCATTTTTCCCCATAGACTATAATAGGGTTCGATATTCGATTCGAGTAGTCGAATATTGAGGGGCTACTCGAAACGAATATTGAACCTCGAACATTTTACTGTTCGCTCATCTCTAACGATTATATATTATAGATTCATTAGTAGAGGTAATTAAACTTATATCTTGAGTTGTGTATATTTGAGTCTTTCATACATCGAGGGTATCAATAGTGCCATGGCTCTGGAATTGTCTTTGGTTTCATTATAAACATAAGCCACAATACACGTGTGAACTGTGCTTAAGTGGGTGTTAAGTGATGTACTTACCAAGAAGCTCAACTAGAGAGGGTGCAAAGATAAGAGTTATTCCCAGATGCGTAAGAGGGGACTCGCCACATTAGAAGACACCATTGGGTGTCTTGCATTGGGTCCCCTACTTTGCAAGCTTATTTTTTTCCCAAATATACTATCATACATTTCTATTTACCATATTCAATAGACACTTGTGTGGCCACCACATCAGGTAGAGAATTTAACTGTTGGCTAATGTTAGGCTAGTTTTGTGCATGACTTTTCAATCTGTCCAATAACATAAGGAATAACATAAGGAATTATCCCTGCGTTATATATTATGTTTGTTTAATACCAGCCCTATACACTTAAATTACAATGACCGAGACAGTCTTTACACTAATTTATTTTAATCCAACATTGTATCAATTTAATTTTGTTTGCTCAATTCCATTATTATCAGTCAACATCTACAAATGGATGGTTGGTTTGCACAAGGCTTATGTTGCCTATTAGTTTAGTATGTGATGGAAATGAATATCTAGACTGTAAACAGAGGGGGTGCAGAGGTCTCAATCACATTAGACTTTGACGCCTGACGTGGGCCCAACGGCCCTCCTGCTACATAAGAGGATAGCAGTTTTACAAATATCATGTGAAAGTTGGGAACAGGGTCTGGTAATGCATGGAGACCTCAAGTTCTACCTTTGGCTTAGTTAATCCATTAGACATGCCACATAGGCTACATTATAATAATAGTCTACATTACAGCTTTTCTGCAACATGGGGCCTTAGCCTTATTGTATTAAAAAGATATCTTCCCATAAATTTCCTACTTAATCTATGTTTCCTACTATATGCTTAAAGGGGTTGTCCATTATAAACAGCTCTTTCTAATGTAAGCTTTAAGGTCACCTATACTAACCCACCCCACCCCATCATACGTATCTGTCTTCCGATCTGGACCTTCTGCGCAATAGAGCCAGAGTGCCAGCAGTTGAGTAAGTTAGGAAGGGCCACTAGTGGGCATGCTTGCTAGGGAAACAGGGAGGAAATGTGAGTGAGAAAGGGAGGGGGTGTGAGTCAGCTCTCAGTGGCCAAGGCATCATAGTAGTTGTAGGAAAACAGAACAGGAAGCTGTCCACGTAAACAAATGCAGAAGATGTCAGGACCTCACAGAGAAACCCAGAAATCATTCAAAACATTGCTTAAGATTTTATGGGTGCACTTAGTAACCTAGCAGTAACACTAACAGACATTTTTTGAGAAATTATTTGTTTCTCCTGGAAACCCCCTTTAATAGATGTATCATCATATTTGTGTTTTCCTGCCCCATTTTAAAGGTAAGCTACCAATAGATACAATGATGTGACAATGATAAGTTAAACATTCATTATTTATTTACCGATCTCCATTCCTGTGAAGCACCTCTGCTTCCCCTTCTGCCCTCTAGGGTGCCCTGTGCATCCCATATCATGTCACTGGGGACCCTGGAGGGAAGAAGGGGAAGTGGAGGCGGCTGTGAGCGGGAGCAGGGATCGGTAAGTAACAGTGCAGGAGGTCCAGGGGACGTGAGCGAACATAAAAACCAGTGTCACTCAACTCTCTTGGGATGTCATTGAAGAGAGCCAAAAACAGCAGGGAGTACCGCTGGAGCCCATAAGAGGTGAGTACCACTGGTTTTTATGTTTTTTTCACCTCCCCTGGGCCTCTGATCATTACAATCTGCAGTCTGAAAAGACCACAGAATATAATAATGGTTCATGGGGGGCTGTGCCCCCAAATTGTTGCAATATTTGCAGCAAACACCATTGAGGCCACTATGTGGAACCCACTATGGAACATTATACTGTGTGAAGGGGCTGCTATATGACATTATACTGTGTGAAGGAGCTTCTATGGACATCATATGTGTGCAAGGGTCACTATGGGACATTATATTGTGCACAGAGGCCACTATGGAACATTGTACTGTGTGAAGGGGCCACTATAAGATATTATACTATCTTGAGGCCACTTTGGGATTTTATAGTGTGTGTAAATGGGGCGTCAGCGCCGCACCTCCCATGAGGCGACCTGAAGCGACCGCTTCAGGCGGCGCTATGCCAGGGCCCCAGGGAGGGCGGCATTTTTGGTTACCTAAGCCAGTCCAGGACAAGCTGTCCTGGACTGGCTTAGCACCGAGTGCTGGATTGGGGAGGCCACTGAAGCAGCGCTGCTCCAGCAGCCTCCTCTCACGCTCAGGCAGAGAGCAGGTCATCTCCGTGCCTGCTCTCTGCCGGCGAACGGCGCTAAGCCCCTCCCCCTTCACCACGCCTCCTCCGCTCCGCCACGCCCCCTCTGCTCTGTCCCCTCCTCAGGCGGCGAAAGGGGTAGGTTCACCCCTGTGGGGCGTTATACTGTGTGCGGGCCAGGAAAGCTGGCACTATGCCTTGACAAGTCAAAAGCTTGCTATGGAACCCAGATTTTGCTTGTCATGTTTCTGGATGGCACTATATAAGTTAGCAAAATAAATAATATTAAAATCTATATAGCTGCTCGGCATAATTCAGCCCTGTTCTGGAAAGATGATGTCATACATGAAAAGGATTCGGCACGTTGAATTTTCACAAATAAAGCTTTTGCTCTCACTTGAGAAAAACTAGAGTTGGCAGCAACTTACCCCTGGTTGACATCTGCATTTGGTAATCCATTTGAGGAGTCTGCATGGGGACCCCCCGAACGGACTACTGAACGCATTGGCAAGCAGTGTGCAGTGAAAGCACATGGACCCCATAGACTATAATGTGGTCCATGTGCTTTCCGCACGCTGCCCGCACGAATCATGCGGACATGAAAGTAGATCACAAAGTACTTTTCTGACTGCATGTTCAATGCAGACACCGTGCAGAGAGTACACGGACCCCATTATAGTCTATGGGGTCCGTGTACTTTCACTGCTCACCGCTTGCCAATGCATTTGGTATTCTGTTTAGGGGTCCCCATGCAGACTCCCCGAACGGATTACCAAACGCAGATGTGGACTAGGCATTACTCACCTTTCCATATTCATGGACACTCAGGTAAGCATGATATGTATGGGGATATCTAGATGGATAACTGTCAGCCAAATAAGTGAAGGCATAACCAGTTTTAGTAAGTAATGGCTACACTGTCACCTTTTTTTTATTGACTGTATATGATGATAGAGTAAACTATGTATGTAGTTATCTATGCTTAAAAAAAATGGGTCCCTTTTCTTACGCTAAGTTGCAAAAAGTGACTTACACTATGGAGCATACATATATGATAAGTTGCAACATTTAATAAAGGTGCATCTTGTAATACTACATTAACTTTGAGGGACAGTCCCTTAAGGGGTTATTTCTAGAGATGAGCGAATACTATTCGAAACTCTAGTTTCGAATACCTCGTTCCCATTGGAAAGAATGGGAGGGGGCGAACTGCAAGGGGTTAAGCGCCGGCCACCGGCACCAGCTGGTGCGGCCGCTCCCATTCATTCCTATTCGCTCATCTCTATTTCCAATAGATCAGCTGTCTGAGGTTACAGTAGCGTTCCCTTAACTTCCAGGTCGCAGGTCATATTATGTCACCTTCATCGGTGCCAGTTTATTGAGATTTAATAAAATTTCTTGCATAATCTTCTTGCAAAATAGACATTTAGAAATTGAACTCTATCATGAATGAATGCATCCTATACTATGGTGCTGTAAAAACAAGCTGCCTGATACAGGCTTCTAAAAGTCAACGTTAAGACAAACTCTAAGGATACAGATGCGGCATCCTTGACAAATACCTCAAATATAAATGAGCATTTGAATATTCAGTTTAAAGTGTCAGAGATAAAAGAAGCTACAAAGGCTTGTCATTGATCTAATATGTGTTTACACATTCCTCCAGGCGGTGCATGATGTAGAATGGGATTTCTATGGCCCCACATTACAAAAGGTGCAAAGTGCTTTTCACTTGCAAACTCATGTATTCACGTGGTAAGGAAATGCAAATGTTAAGTCATTTTTTTTATACTATTGACAAAGTACCCCTTCCTCCTTCTCCCCAACCAATGTAAAATAGGGTAAAGTTCATAATGATGTCAAGCATTCTTCTCCTGGAGATACAACAAGACGTACAATATTGCGCTATGGACCTCTAGTCTATTAAATCCCTGGAAAAAAATCTCAAACTTCTTTAAGGAATGTGACTCGTAGCAGTTGGAAAATGCTGATTGTTTCTTAAGCATGGCATCGATGTTGCAATAAATGACAAAACTAATGGAGATCTATTATTCCGTTAAACAAATACAGTAGTAATGATCACATACAATGCTCGAAGCTAAAGATCACACATCCTCAGTTTATAACCTGCTTAAATACCCACATAATTTATGGGCTATGGCTCCGCAGGGCTCTAAAGCTGTAACATTGTATTTAGGGAGGTTAAGCTTTATTCAAAGGGCTAAATAAAGATAAATCACTCCAAGATGCTAAAGGAGTCTAGTTTCGCTTGAGAGAGAGGCTCACATTTTACTGGGAAATATTGACTTATTTCATCTATGTAAGTATCAGGCAATTATCGCTAGTTTAGTCCCTTGAAATATATTACATTTCAGAAAACTAGTTTCTCGAAAATATTTTACGGTCAAATTTTCAGCTGCGAGTTAAGACTAAGCCCAATAAGATTTCTTAGACGGTTCTCATTAGATTGCGCATAGTTGTGTATAAAATTCTGAATAACTTCGAAGTAGACTGAAAAACAAGGTAAGAGTAAGATCACATTGCCGTTATTCATTTCTATTGTACTCATTCGTCATAGGATGAGAGCAATGGACTTTAAGGGTAATATAGTGACGCAGATAGAGGAAGTTGTGAATACGGGATACAAGGTGGAAGATAGATTTAGTCTCGTATTTTACACAGGTGTGAATAGGAATAGACGCCAGATAGAAGGGCTCCGGTTGCATCTGTCACTCTACACACTAAATTGCCATTGCTCTACTCTTATGATGGGTGAGAGCAATGGACATCTATAAGAGTTGTGTAAAGGTCAGAAACATTGTTAAAGGGAATTTACCACCAGCAAAACCACTTCTAAACCACGTGACAGCTGGTGACACCTTTCATATGTCAAAGTGCAATCTTGTTGCTGACAAACTGAACCTTTATCCCATATGGAAACAAGATGTCTGGGCCACTCCTGTTGGGACACCATTTTCATTGCAAATCACTGTCCATGGGATATGTCAGTCTTTCCGTTTTGAGGGTGGCATTAGGTGGTGACGAAAATAAAAAGGTTGCTCCAACAGATCTGACCTGCCTCAAGTGAACCAAACATTTAATCTAGATATGGAATAAAAGTCAAATTTCTCAGTGATAAGACTGTACTTTAACACAAATGTTCACTATACTACTAACTGATCCTACAACCTCATACACAGTCCAGTCATATTAATGTGACCACCTGTCAAAATCCAGAATAATCACCTTTGGCAGAGCGGACCGCTGTAAGACGTGCAGGAAGAGAGGGGATGTTGTGATGATGTCTCTGGGATGTTGAGCCATGCCGACTCCAGTGCCATGTCCAGCTGCGCTAAGTTATGTGGTTGAGCATCCATGGCTAAACAGCCTGATCGAGGTGGTCCCACAGATTCTCAATTGGGTTCAAGTCCGGGGAATTTGCTGGCCAAGGGAGTACGGTAAACTCATCCTGGTGCTCCTCGAACCATGCACGTACACTGCGAGCTTTATGACACGTCGCATTGTCCTGCTGGTAGAGGCCATCATCCTGAGGAAAAACTATTCACATGTAGGGGTGAACATGGTCCGCAAGGATAGATGCATACTTGTGTTAATCCATCGTGCTTTCGTCAATGATGAGTGAACTCAGATAGCTGATGACACGTGCCTTCTGTGATTGGTTATTTAATAGAGATTACCGAACAGTGTTCGATCGAGTACATGTTCGATTGGATATTAGGCTGTTCAAGATGTTCGATTCGAGTTGAACACCAGGTGGCAAACTCACAAAATTTTTTATTCCCCTCCCACCTTTCCTGGCGCTTTTTTTGCCCCAATAACTGCGCAGGGGAGGTGGGACAGGAACTACGACAATGGAGGCATTGAAAAAAAAATCGGAAAAAGTAATTGCCTGGTTAAATCAGGTGACCTCCAATTTATACAAACAGTGGATTTAATATCTGGTTCATATGAGACTGTGAACTATGTGACTGTGAGACAGGGATAGATGTACAGGCAGGGATAGCTAGGGATTACCTTTATTTAGGTGGGAATGTTACTCACCCAGCTCTTTGGGGCTCTATCTGGTCGGGATCCCTGTCAGCTTGTGATATGCACGAGCTGACTTTTTCCCATAGGAATGCATTGACCAGCGTTGATTGGCCGAATGCCATACAGAGTACAGCATTCAGCCAATCAACACTGGTTCTGCCGGAGGCTCGCCTGTGAGGAGGCGGAGTCTAAGATCGGACCAGAAAGGAGAATGCTGTGGACCAATCTTAGACTCCGGCAGAACTAGCGTTGATTGGCCGAATGCTGTACTCTGCATGGCATTCGGCCAATCAACGCTAGTCAATGCATTCATATGCCGAGATGTAGCAGCACTGAGCGCACAACCAGCCCTGCTACATCTCGGCATAGGAATAGGTATAAATAGTGACAGTGCAGTGGCATTTGTGCTGTAAAGATATGGAAACCCATTAGATCCATTGAATAATGGTCATGGTGTAATGTGAGTAGATTCTTAGTTTGTTTCTATAAGGTGGTCAAAAATTGCTCCGTAATATGCAGAAAAAGAGCCGAAATCAGTGGGTGCTTAATAGAACATAAAAAGCAGATGTATCAATGTACCTTCAACCCAACATGTTTAGTATTTTCCCTGCACTCAACGATGGGCGCCTCAATCTGTACCATATTTACCTGAAGCTGGATAGCAATGTTGTATCTCATCTCCACTATGTGCGAGCCACTGAAGCTAAGCAAGGCTTTCTCTTCCTGTTATAGCGTACAGAAAAATAGTAACTAAAGCAGAAAATGGAAAAAAAGAAAAATAATAGCTGTTCCATTTAGGTGCAATCAGACACAATAAACCCATTCCAGTTCCATACAAACCGAGTTAGCACAGCGATCAATTTTGTGTAAATCACAGGCATGATTTGCTGTTGCTGCCAAGCACTGACACCGCTTACAACAAAGATACCCAAGATATGTTTTATAGGCACATTTATCTGCAATAAGCAAAGGATCGTGGGTAAGTGTGAACCTTCGGTGATTCTGTAATGAGCCAGAGCACACTGTTTCAGAAATAGATATGGGCTAAACAGCTGCAGTCATATTGTATAGTGGATTAGCTTAGATTCAAGTCAGAAAATTGAGAAAACATCTATTTATTGAGTAGCAGTCGTACGTTTCTAAACGTATATAAATTATCACTGAATGTTGTATTCTAGCAAGTTTACTCTAAGAAGAAGCCACCAATAAGTGAAAGAAGATACAGTATATGGATATAGTGTAAGAAAACTTGTGAAGATGATAATCTTCTTGATAATCCCGATAGTTCATGTATACTAGGGCTAAGATAACCCTATAAATGAGCACTCGAAAACAATGTGGGGCAACATGGCAGATAGCATAGTGGCTCAGTGGTTAGCACTGTTGCCTTCCAGCGCTGCGGTTTGAGTCTGACTGAGGACAGCAGCTGAATGCAGTTTGTATATTCCCCTTTGTTTATGTGGGTTTCCTCCCACAATCCAAACACATGCTGTTAAGAAATTCAGATTGTGAGTAGGGTTGAGCCGATCTTGACTTTTCAGGATCGATTTTAAAATCCGATTTCCAATCATTTTTCATTCGAACCCGATCTCGATCCCAATTCCGATCCCAATGCAAGTCAATGGGATTTTTTTTATTAATCAGAGATCGTATTTTAAAAGCAATCCTATTCACTATACAGCATGGAATCTAAGAATTGAACACTTTAATTGTTAGAATCCATGCTGTGTAGTGAATCACTAAGTAGCCAGAGGATTTTTTTTAATCCTCTGGCTACTTAGTCCCCCCTGGTGTACACTTACCTGCAGAGATGGCTGCTCCGGTGCCCGGTGTCCTTCTTCACCTCACTGCCGCTCCACGCTGCTCTTCTCGCCTCGCTGCCCCCTGCCTCCCAGGTTAGGAGAGTGTGGGCGGGCTAGGAGAGTGTTGGCGGGTACTGGGAGGGGATATATCACGTCTCCCCGCCCTGTACCCGCCCACAATCTCCTAAGCCACAAGCCCCGCCTTCCTAGATCTTTAAACACTAACCTGGGAGGCGGCGGCAGCGAGGCGAGAAGAGCAGCGTGGAGCGGCAGCGAGGCGAAGAAGAACACCGGGCACCGGACCAGACATCTCTGCAGGTACGTAGCTACTAGAGATGTTAGTTTAGTCTCCCATTAGAATGAATGGAGGCAGCCGGCGCACAAGGGGTTAAGGCTGTGTGCCGGCTGCTTCCATTCATTCCTATGGAACCGCAGCGGAGCCTTCACACTGAGTATACACTCTGCTCAGATTGAGCGGAGCGTATACTCAGTGTGAAGGCTAAGCAAAGCATTGTGGGACATAGTACCAATCTCGATCCCACCTAAAAAGATCGTGTTCGGAATTCCGATCGTGATCATGAAATTTTCTCGATCGCCGATCGGAATCTGATCTTTTCCGAACTTGATCGCTCAACCCTAATTGTGGGCTCTACTTGGGCTATAAACAGGTCCTTCATTCTTAGCCTCATTGACATACACATAGTTATCACACAATTACAATGGGTTTGCATAGCAACACAATGATGTATTACTAAAAGTACATAGGGCACCAGGTTTACCCAACACACAAGCAACATATTCACAAAAGCAAATATGGAAGCATCAGATGAGATGAGCTTTATTATCTAACAGAAGTTCCTTCATTCTTAGCCTCACTGACATACACAAAGAGTTAGACCAGATATTCATAACTACCCATACATTTTTGTTTTAGACCAGATTTCCTTGGCAATCCAGCCAGTTCAAATTCAAATCAGAATCAAACAATGTTTTTTACCATACACAAACAAACAAAACTCGATAGATTAAAGTTTATAAAAATTGAGCATTTTAACTATAATGATCATTCCTGGGATAATGCACTAAACAATAGTTTCAACCAATTGGCACTCTGTTATTGTTTGAATAGAAGTGATCGAAATTTTGGTCCAATATGGTCTGTCAATAGATTTTAGGACTAACTAAACATCTTTTACCTGTGAACAATTTTGTGAAGGAATGTTCCCAGAAAGTTTATCTTTCAACTTATATGAATAAAGATTAAAATGTGAATGGAGTCATCAGTGAAACGATTGCTCACGAGACGATTGTACAATGAATGGTTATTGAAATATCCGCCTGCTTACACCTAATGTACAGTCCTATGAAAAAGTTTGGGCACCCCTATTAATCTTAATCATTTTTTGTTCTAAATATTTTGGTGTTTGCAACAGCCATTTCAGTTTGATATATCTAATAACTGATGGACACAGTAATATTTCAGGATTGAAATGAGGTTTATTGTACTAACAGAAAATGTGCAATATGCATTAAACCAAAATTTGACCGGTGCAAAAGTATGGGCACCCTTATCATTTTATTGATTTGAATTCCCCTAACTACTTTTTACTGACTTACTGAAGCACAAAATTGGTTTTGTAACCTCAGTGAGCTTTGAACTTCATAGCCAGATGTATCCAATCATAAGAAAAGGTATTTAAGGTGGCCAATTGCAAGTTGATCTCCTATTTGAATCTCCTCTGAAGAGTGGCATCATGGGCTACTCAAAACAACTCTCAAATGATCTGAAAACAAAGATTGTTCAACATAGTTGTTCAGGGGAAGGATACAAAAAGTTGTCTCAGAGATTTAACCTGTCAGTTTCCACTGTGAGGAACATAGTAAGGAAATGGAAGAGCACAGGGACAGTTCTTGTTAAGCCCAGAAGTGGCAGGCCAAGAAAAATATCAGAAAGGCAGAGAAGAAGAATGGTGAGAACAGTCAAGGACAATCCACAGACCACCTCCAAAGAGCTGCAGCATCATCTTGCTGCAGATGGTGTCACTGTGCATCGGTCAACTATACAGCGCACTTTGCACAAGGAGAAGCTGTATGGGAGAGTGATGAGAAAGAAGCCGGTTCTGCAAGCACGCCACAAATAGAGTTGCCTGAGGTATGAAAAAGCACATTTGGACAAGGCAGCTTCATTTTGGAAACAAAAATTGAGTTGTTTGGTTATAAAAAAAGGCGTTATGCATGGCGTCCAAAAAGAAACAGCATTCCAAGAAAAACACATGCTACCCACTGTAAAATTTGGTGGAGGTTCCATCATGCTTTGGGGCTGTGTGGCCAATGCCGGCATCGGGAATCTTGTTAAAGTTGAGAGTCGCATGGATTCCACTCAGTATCAGCAGATTCTTGAGAATAATGTTCAAGAATCAGTGACGAAGTTGAAGTTACACCGGGGATGGATATTTCAGCAAGACAATGATCCAAAACACCGCTCCAAATCCTCAGGCATTCATGCCGAGGAACAATTACAATGTTCTGGAATGGCCATCCCAGTCCCCAGACCTGAATATCATTGAACATCTGTGGGATGATTTGAAGCGGGCTGTCCATGCTCGGCGACCATCTAACTTAACTGAACTTGAATTGTTTGTCCAAAATACCTTTATCCAGGATCCAGGAACTGATTAAAAGCTACAGGAAGCGACTAGAGGCTGTTATCTTTGCAAAAGGAGGATCTACTAAATATTAATGTCACTTTTCTGTTGAGGTGCTCATACTTTTGCACCGGTCAAATTTTGGTTTAATGCATATTGCACATTTTCTGTTAGTACAATAAACCTCATTTCAATCCTGAAATATTACTGTGTCCATCAGTTATTAGATATATCAAACTGAAATGGCTGTTATAAACACCAAAATATTTAGAACTAAAAATGATTAAGATTAATAGGGGTGCCCAAACTTTTTCATAGGACTGTATATGGCACCTTTATCAGGTAATTCTCAGATTATGACAAATCTATCATTCAATTGTTCAGTGGAAAATGTAAAAACGGAGAGGGGCAACACGGTGGCTCAGTGGTTAGCACTGTAGCATTGCAGTCCTGGGTTCCAATCCCACCAGGAACAATATCTGCAAGGAGCTTGTATGTCGTGTTTGTGTGGATTTCCTCCCATTCTACAAAAGACATACTGATAGGACAAAAAATGTGCATTGTGATCCCTATATGGGGCTCACAATCTACATTTAAAGAAAAAAAAAATGGAGGACATATATTGTCACGTGAAACTCAAAAGGAACGTGTTGCCAATGTCTTTATTAAAAACAGATTGAGAGAAATATGACTTATATCTAATCTGCTTTCATCTTCTGTCCATTTTTTTTTATTTTTTTACATACAGGATTATACAAGATATTGCAATTTTTAAAATGTAGAAAGCAACAGGAAATGAATAAAAAAAATCTCAAATTCTTAAAAATATAAAAAATTGTTTTAAAAAATAGGTCATTTTTTTTCTGGTGATTCTTGTTCTTGTTCAAGTAGGATGGATGATGTTATAGCAGTGGGAAGAGCAATTCTTGCTGCACAGGGTGGTGCCGGCCGGAGATAGTAGAGGTCTGGGTGCTCCCAAGACTGAAGGCTCTCTCCCGGTTCACCAGTTGCCTCACTGTGGTGACAATTCAACATGTTTGGGGGAGGTGGTAAAATCCTAAGTAAACTGCAGTGTAATAGAAAAAATTCTGGAATTAGAGAAAACAGAGTACTATTCAAAGGGAATCTGTCGCAAAAAGAGTCCCTATTGAACTCCCTATTGAAGCACAGACAGATAGCTGGTATTCACATGAATTAAAGGGGTATTCCCACGTCGCATACTCACCAGTCTTCACTGCTGTAAAATCTTCTTTCTTCCTGGTTTCTTGTATCATTTGGTGGGCGGGGTTTCACATGCAACCTGCCATTTAGCTCCGCCCCCAAAATAACTTGTAGCTCCGCCCACCACATAGCGTGATCCTATGGAGCGGCTGAAGGGCCTGTGATGTCATCAAAGGTCCTTAAACACTATATGCACAATATTGGACTATGAAGTACAGGCAGGAGCAACTCCATTCTATGTTACATACAGAGACTGCCTGTCTCTGCCATAATGAACACAATTGAATTAGCTAGCCTGATAACTGGGAGAACAGAAGAAATAAAAGCAGCTCCTCTCCCCTATCTGAGAGCAGGGAGCTAGGTCACATGTGGTGTAGACACAGGAATAGCTAGATACACAGGCTCGCTCCCGTGCACTTAGCCCCTCCTCCCTCCCCCCTGAGAGCAGCAGATACATCACTTGACTTTTGAGCAGATAAGTCAAGGGCTGTGTCAACAATGAATTGAATACAGTAAGATAGTGGACAAACAAAGCAGTTTTGCTGAAGCAATGTATTTAGGAAAAGTCTTACATCCACATTAACAAGCAGTATAGATAGGATCCTTGTGATGGGACAACCCCTTTAAATGCCCCCAATCAGTGTTTTTGCTGCTAAGATATTACCTTTTTTCATACCTTTTTCAAGGAGCTTTTGATACAACGAGGGAGACACTATTGCTTCCATTGCATCAGAGCTACCTCTCTGCTATGATTGATTGGATCAGTCAGTGACTATATAATGTATAGCAGGAAAGAAAGGGACATTGGGAGCTTGGAAGCATAGCTCTGTAGTACCATGAGAGCAATGGGGGCACACTTTTAACACCAAATAGCTCATTAGCCTATCAGGAAAAAAACAAATGTTTCAGCCATGGCACCGATTGGGAAACAAAAAAAAAAAAAAAAACAGAAATTTATTGATGTGAACCCTGGATATCTGACTATGGTTACAGTTCAATAGGGACCATCGGTGACAGACTCCCTTTAATTGAGGGCTAAACCAATATCTGCTCTGCAGGTTCAATAATGTAATCTAAGACCATGGGAAGGTAAACTGATCAAATTGGTGACTCAATGGTAAACCTTTCACTGCAAGATCATCAAAATGTGCTGGAATGGGCAAGTGAGAAGAACTTGTACAAAGTGATTGTCCATAAAGGAGATTCATTGTGAGTGGTGTCTTTGTTGTACTATCTAATCTGGACTATTCTCAGGAGCTTTAGGATTGGCTTTAGGATTACTGCTAGTTAAACAACATCTCTTAACAGTAACAGCAAAAAAATCAAGTGGCTTTAAGATGTCTGTACACGATAGACTAAATTTGATCAAAATAGATGACATCAACCATATCAGCCATATCATAACAAACCATATCAAACATTTTTCAGGTGATATTAAATGAAAAAACTTCATTTGGAAAGAAGTCATTTGTGATTGACATTCTCAACTGATAGACAAAAGATCTACTGTCTACAAATGATCTTTCCATACAAGAATGTTCCCACAATGTTCTCAGAAACATTGCTGGTATCGTTGCACATGTATGACTAGTTGGAATGACTGCGATGGTCAATATGGACAAGATGTTATTGCTACATCCGTGAAACTATCGTTCACCAGACAATCATTTGCTCAGCAGTTGTTCAACCATCAATCTTCTCCTATCCAAGATTTACAGCTACCTTAAATCCTAAGGATTTAAGGCCATAGGTTGTGTTTGGTATTTTAGCTAATCCTTATGCAAATGAATGGGACGTGTCCGTAAGATAAAAACTGATTTTGGCAACTTTAGCTGAACATCATTGCAAAATTTTACCCAATCATTCAAGATGGTCGACTGTATACTTTGGTTAACCATTAGAGATGAGCGAGTAGTGTTCAATCGAGTAGGTGTTCAATCGAATACTAGGGTATTCAAAATACTCGTACTCGATCGAGCACTACTAGCTGTTCGAAGTTTAGTGTTCGATGCAGAACCAGCGTTGATTGGCACAATGCTACACATTCTGCCAATCAACGCTCGTTCTTCTCTTACCTTTCCGAAGTTTTCTCCGCGCTGTGTCCCCGCGTCTTCTTCCGGGTGGAATTCACTCTGCCTATGCATCCGGCCTAGGCAGAGCCGACTGCCATGCATGGGCATGCACGCGCATACACGCGCATGCGCAGTCGGCTCTGCCTAGGCTGGATACCTAGGCAGAATGAATTCCACCCGGAAGAAGACGCGGGGACCCTGCGCCGGGAGAAGACTTCAAGCAGAATCCAGCCCGACCATCACTCGTGAACTTGGCAAGTATGATTTTATCGAATTGTGCGTACCCCTGAAACGAGCATTTCCCCCCATAGACTATAATGAAGTTCGAAATCCGTTCGAACAGTCAAACAGTGTGCGGCTGTTCGAATCGGATTTCGAACCTCGGACATTTTAGTGTTCGCTCATCTCTATTAACCATTTTGGACATTTTTGATCATTGTCAGATGAAACTAGATGTATATGTCATGATCAGGTAATAACAGCTGCCCAGCAAACACTTTGCACAAGCTCATTGCACTTTTTTTTTAAGTTACACGGCATATTGATTGATTGGCCGCATTCTGGCTTATCGGTATCTTATATATATGGCCGGCTTAAAGGGAGCATAACACCAGAACCCAGCATGTCATCCCAGGCCCACAGATCAAATGGAGTTTTCCCCTTTTGAACCAATGTGTTGGTTGCCAAGATATCACTTTTTTTGTCAATATGCAAATGAGCTCTTTGGAAAATTTAGGGTAAGTTCACACGGGTTTTTTTGGATCGGAACCTGAGGCAGAGGCCGCCTCAGGTTCCAATACAAAAATCGGGTAGCCACGACTGAAAGCTGGTGCATTGCACCGGCATCCAGCTGTGCACTCTCAATGAATGGGCCTAGTCCGGAGGAGGGAGTGTCTTCAGGCTGAATCACGAGGCAACTCGACCTGAAGAATGAGCATCTCGCTTCTTTTTTCGAGGAGTCGGAAGAAACAGCTCCCGGAAAAAAAACTTGAGCGGCTTCCATTGATTTCAATGGGAGCCGTCTTTTTGGTCAGGGTTTTGAGGCGAATGCAGCCTCAAAACCCTGACCAAAAAACTATGTGTGAACTTACCCTTAGCGGGTTTCCTTTGCTCTAGAGAGGTAAGTAGTAATGCTCGTAACACTCCAAAGAGCTCATTTGTATATTAACAAAAAAGATACGATGATATCTCAGCAGTGGCGGCACCAATTCACAAAGAGAAAATCCTATTTGATTCATGTGACTGTAAGCTATCTGTAAGGGCTGGTTAATATGCTGGGTTGTGGTGACAGACTCCCGTTAAAGAGGATTTCCTACAAAACACATTGTCTAGTAATAGAGATGGGTGAATTGCTTAGTATTAAACCAGATTTGATCCGAATATTCCAAACTCTTTAGCTTTTAATGAAACCAAACAATTTGGGATTCCAGGAAAACTAAAATGGCCACCTTGACAAGACGCCCACCTTGACCAAAACTTGGGGCCTCAGCCTTAAGTAACAAATCAGAAAGAGCCTGTAGACAAGTGAGATGATGTTTATGGAGCATAAGGAGATCCCTTTTACTAATTCTGGACAACTTATTGTTTACTCTTTAAAGTAGATGCAAGGAACCAAGATGAAATATACTATTAAATATGCTGATTGGGCAGAACAATGGCTTATTGGCTAGCCCTGCAGTCCTGGGTTCAAATCCTGCCAAGGACAACATCTGAAAGGAGTTTGTATGTTCTCCCTGTGTTTGGGTGGGGTTCCTCCAGGTTCTCCAGTTTCTTCCCACACTCCGAAAACATCCTGATAGGGAATGTAGATTTTGAACCCTATATGGGTCATTGACTGACAATGTCTGGGACAAGAAAGATAAATGAATTAACTAAGATTGTCATTTCCTACGTCAGTCCTAATCCTTTTGCCGACATTCATGATAATGCACCAGGATTATTAAGAGCCTTTAGCCTTTCAATAATTCTGGTGCATTTCAGGACGTCCCATATATCTGACCAGTATCAGTTTTTTGGTACAAGTTATAGTAAATGTGACAGACCAAGGTGACCCACCCCAGTCTGCCTTCATCCCCACTTTGCTCCAACTACTAACTTAGAAGGTGGCAAACAGTCAGTAAAAACATCAAAGTGGTGCATGTTTGGTGTAAATATGGACGTGTACCAATAATGTTCTTCTTTTACACTTACTAAATGTCCTCTGACGAAATATTTGGCAATGGGGTGACCCTCTTAAATAATCTAACTCAATAATCCCCCTATGTAAGAACAAACTGTTTGGATTATCATCTGATCACCAAGCATCCAAATGTTGAAACTCAAGAACTATTGTTGGGGAAAGCTGATAGATAACTATTAGAGATGAGCGAGTAGTACTCGATCAAGTAAGTATTCGATTGAATACTACGGTATTTGAAATACTCGTACTCGATCAAGTACCACTCGCTATTCGAATGTAAAAGTTCGATGCAGAACCAGCATTGATTGGCCGAATGCTATACAGTCGGCCAATCAACGCTGGTTCTTCTCCTACCTTTAGAAGTTTTCTCCGTGCAGCTTCCCCGCGGCGTCTTCCGGCTTTGAATTCACTCTGCCAGGCATCGGGCCTGGGCAGAGCCGACTGTGCATGTCTGCTTGTAGTCTGGGCATGCGCAGTTGGCTCTGCCCAGGCCTGATGCCTGGCAGAGTGAATGAAGAGCCGGAAGACGCCTTTGGGATGCTGCACAGAGAAGACTTCTCGGAGGATCCAGCCCGACCCTCACTCGTGGACTTGGTAAGTATAATTTGATCGAACGTTGCCTACCCCTGAAATGAGCATTTTCCCCCCATAGACTATAATAGGGTTCGATATTCGATTCGAGTAGTTGAATATTGAGGGGCTACTCGAAACGAATATCGAACCTCGAACATTTTACTGTTCGCTCATCTCTAATAACTATAGCTTTAAATAATTTGCCAATAATCCTCAGAATCATAGAGATCTAAACGCAAACATTAAAATGACACGGTAGCTGACATGTCTTGCTACAAAAAACAACCAATGGTTAAAAAAGTTGAGATTTTGCTGTATCACGATGTACACCTTGAATTACAATCCAGCAAACCCCAACTCTATTTTGCTGTTTGCAGATGTCGGGATACAGTCACACAGTATTATAATGCATCTGGATTTTATCAATGGTAGCAATTATTTTAACCATTAATTTACACACAGTTAAAAACTATAGACTTTTGGGACCTTGGCTGTACACGCAGCCATCTATTAAAAATAGTAGTAAACTTCGCCTTTGGAACTGAGTCAGTATCAAGTGCTTTGCCCTGTCAAATAAAACGTCTCTAGTGCCCCATAAAAAATCCTTTCAAGGTTATCTCCACCCAAAATGTTCTGCAAGGAGCAACACTTTTCTTACATATTGGTTGAGTGTACTTCATTTGGATTACATCTCTTCCATTATCTCCTCTCAATACTATCCATATGTCTCTCCCACTCCCAAGAAACTTAAAGGGAGTCTGTCACCAGAAAGTCCCTATTGTGGTATAAGCACAGTCAGATAGCTGGGGTTCACCCGAATAAAATTATTTTCCTGTTTCCCAGTCGTTACCTCTGTTGCTGAGATATTAACTGTATTCCTGATATGTTTGGTGCAATGAGGGCGTCACCATTGCCCTCATTGCACTAAATAGCTAGCTCTTGGCTATGACTGACAGGGCCAGCAATGTACATGTCAATCTTAGCTGAGAGGGAGGAAGGGATGGAGGGACTGGATGTTGGAAAGCATAGCTCTTCTGTGTGTTGAGAACAATGGTGATTCCTCATTTCACAGTTCATTAGGTGACAGGGGGTCAGGGCCCCACATGGCAGAAACACCATGGGAAAATTGCGGTGTTTTACAGTCAAGGCAAAGTGGATGGGATTCTAGCAAATCCCATGCTCACTATGCTGTAAAGGCCACACTGTGGATTTCCAAAACCTGTGCAATTTTGGAAATCGTAGCATGCCAATTATGCCTACAGAAATGCCAACGGTTTTCCCATAAGTATAAGTGTAATAGAAAGTCCGCGGAGGAAACTTTTGTGATGCATTGCCGCTGCAGCTTTTTTGCAGCAGGACGCCACGTGAGGCCTTAGCCTTAAAGAGGACCTTTCACCACCTGGGGTACATGCGGTTTTATATACCACTAGAAAGCTGAATTCAGCGCACTATCGGTTTTCCCGTTCTGTGCCCCCAGTGAAGAGCTATCGGTGCCAGTACCATAGCTCTTCACTGTCAGAAGGGCGTTTCTGACAGTCAGTCCGGAACGCCCTTCCTCACAGCAGCGTCTATAGCGCTCTACTGTGACAGGGGGCGTTAGCTATGATGCTGAGCGGTAAGAAACGTTCCTCACTGCTCTCACAGTACAGCACTATAGACGCTACTGTGAGGAAGGGCGTTCCGGACTGACTGTCAGAAACGCCCTTCTGACAGTGAAGCGCTACAGTAACGGCACTGATAGCTCTTCACCCGGGGCACAGAACGTAAAAGCCGATAGTGCGCTGAATTTAGCGCACTATCAGCTTTCTCGTGGTATATAAAACCACATGTGCCCCAAGTGGTGGAAGGTCCTCTTTACACTATATTGTCTTATATCTCATAGTAAATGACCTCGGCGTCACTAAGAGGATGCAGACACTACATATGTCTAAAGCTCAGTCTATACTTCCTTGATACTAAAGGAATAGGATTTTCTTTTTCTTCTTGGCTTGCTTCTTTCTGTAAGAAAATTGTTCTATTTTATATTCTTCTCCAGTGTCACATCTTTTCGTAGAGACATAAGAAACAGATAAAGTCTCCCTATACGGCGCTCTCAGGAGCTGAGACACTGATTCCAGTTTTCTGCAGAGTAATTTACACCTCCTTGGAATGCACTTTGCCACTGATGGCTTCTGTTTCATGGAAAGTAATTGAGTTTTCCAAAGAAAAATAAAAACAATTGCCATAGCTTAGATAGTCTTTGTGAATTATACACACAGCATTTTACCACATATAATAAAATTGGAGGAGACGACGGGTCTGTCTGTCATCTCCCCCCAGATGTTGTAAAGTATTTGACAGCAGTCTGCTTGTAGTGTTGCTCCTTTAGTATGAGCTCAACATTGCACATCCTCAAAATGTTGCTCTTTTACAAGAGCAAATCATCATCTTCTCCGAAGCTGAACCGGCCCCGTTTGCTCCTGAATGTGCCTATTATTAACAGTCATAGATACATGTGAATATGTTCACTTAATGCCTGAAAACATGGCAGAAAAAAATGCAAAAATACTATACTATATGGGGAAAGCACAGAGTTTGTGCAGGGAAAAGTAAATGCTGCTTTTTCTCAGATTTTTTCTCCATAATGTGGGGGTCAGATTGAATAAAATTATATTATATTTTATTTTTTTTCCTGGAAGTGCATTTTAATTTTTGCTGCATTTCTACAAAAAACACAGTTTCCACAATGTGTGAACACAGCCTAAAGTCCCCAACTGATGTAGATTTCAATGTGCACAAAATCACCAGAGATATGCAGGGGATTAATCCCCTTGCAGATGACTGTATGAATGATCAGTGTGCTATCTGGGTTTTTGTATGACCAATTCCAGTGACTAACTTCTGCGGCTCCCGGTGTCAGCAATCCCCAGAAAAACGGCGGCACCGAGGTGGCGCCAGCAAAATGGTGACTTAGTCAGCGTTGACTGAGGCACAGAGGGGGTTAATGTCCGTGATCAGTGCGGACACTGATCGTGGGTATTAGCACCAGGTATCTACTGTATAATACAGCAGACACCTGTGGCTATGGCGCGCCGCTCAGCAGTCATACAATTATGGTGGATGTTGGGAAGTGGTTAATAATTGTGGCCATCTTGTGGTCCACATGATGGGCCACAATTATTGGTGCACAATGCACCTGTCTTAATAAATCAGCCCCATTGTTTTTAGGCAACACATCCTATTAGATGAACAGGACTTAGGTTGGTTCACATCTGCGTTGGTATTCCATCTGGGAGAGTCTGCATGGGCACCCCCCGAAAGGAATACCAAACGCAGTTGCAAGCGCTGTACAGTTAGAGCACACGGATCCCCATAGACTATAATAATAGTTGCATACAGCATCCACCCTGCTTCTTTGCAGGTTCTGTGCTGTCCATGGTTGATCCATTCTTCAGATTCATGAAAAACAGATCAACTTTTTTTTTAACATCTTATGTACCCTTCAATGCCTCTAGATATGTGGGAAAAAAATCTATTTTTTTTTTATTGACTCCATGATGTATCCACATCAATGAAAAACAACAAACATGCTTCTGGGGGTTTTGTTGTTGTTGTTGTTTTTTAAAAACACCCATGAAAAAATTCACATGCCATTCATGAAAAATGTGACTAGTATACATAAGTAAATTGCAAGCATGTGAATAAGGCCTTACATGCAATTTATTTGCCGATTTAGGCCAGGGACCCATGGGGTATAAACACCGCCATTTGCCAGCAGCAGAAAGTGGTCAGGGCAAAGTGGATGGGATTCTTTGCCGGTACGGTTTTAGAAATCGCAGCTTGTCAATTATATCTATGGAAATGCCAGACGTTTCCCCATGGGTAAAATTGAAACAGAAAGGCTAAGACCCCACGGGAGGATACACAGCGCTAAAGGGCTGTGGGAAAAACCGCGGCGGGTGCGCATCACGGTTCTTCCCGCAGCGCTTTGAACAGAAAGTTCACAGAGTTTTCTTCCGCTGACTTTCTCTTATCATTATATCTACGGGAACACTGACGGCGTTTCCGTAGATATAAGTGACATGCTGCGATTGTGAAGAAATGCAGGTTTTCTGCTGCAGATTTTTTTTTGCAGTGCATGGATGAGATTAGCCATTAGCTGGAATCCCATTCACTTTGCAGGTACTGTAAACAGAGTTTTTTTGCAGCAGCAAAAGCGCTGCAATTTTGCAACACGGCGCTTCAGCCATAATTCATATGTTGCTAGAAAGTTTTTAAAATCTATTTTATGTCCATGTTTTATTTTTTCTCTACTTGTTTGCCATGTACATGTTGCCTCGTGCAGTCATCTGTACTCAGCACATCATGAAATATGCAGTCTTGCATTTAAGTGCTGCTTACAATTTTATTGCTCGTGTAGTCATTCAGGAGAAACACGCTGTAACACGACACTTCTTTATACCTATTTTAACAAAAGCCATGTGTTACTGTTGTCATGTATGTTTTCAATTACTTTGTTTTTTCCTATTTTTAATGTTACCTGACATGATCACTAACTGTAAGGCACATATGAATCACATTGGAAGGATATTGTGAAACATACCTCCTGACCACAAGAAAGACTCAAGTTTTATCTAGAAGTTATCTCCTTATCAAAAGTAACACTACAAAAAGAATACAGTGAGGAAACTGATGCTATCTGCTGCTAAAGAGAATGCTGCACATTCTGATCCTACAGAATAGATCAAAATGTTCCCTACCCAAACCCTATATTCATGTAAAATAAATAAATATATACCATACATGCGTGCATAAATAAATAAATATATACATACATGCGTGTATATCAAATTCATACATACATACATGCATTCAAAAATAAATAAATACACTTACATGTGTGAGTATATATATATATATATATATATATATATATATATATATATATATATTGTACTGGAGTCCCGGTATATCAGCCCCATCAGATCTATGTGTGGTCCTGGGCGGGTCTTGAGTAGGCCTCAGCCCCAGGTGTGGGTCATAGGCTCATTACTGGACTATATAAGGCTGCAGAGCCTAGACTTCAGGGCAGATCCTGGGAGTGAGAGGAGATGCCTGGGTCTTTCCTGACACACTGAGAGTCTTGTGAGACTGTATTGTACTATTGTTGATTACTCATGTGGTTGGTAGTAAGCCACCCATACAGTTAGTACCTATTGTTTAGTTAGTGCTCGGACGAGCAGGGTTTTGTTTGACATTCTTTTGCCTGAAGTTAAAGTTGTATTTTATTTTACTCATTTTATACCTGAAGTAAAATTTTATTTATTTTGCAGTTTATTTTCTAAATAAACCTGTTTGCTAAAGATGTTGTGTCCCTGTTTCTGACTGGTTGGTTCCGCACCATTGCTGCTACTGAGCTGCCTCCCTCACAATATGCAGGCATGTATGGATAAATAAATAAATATAAAAATATATATATATATATATATATATATATATATATATATATATATATATACACATGCATAAAGAAAAAATACATAACTAAATAAATTAATATGACTTACATGTCTAGTTATGCTCCAACAGTGAGAGATGGCAGTCAAAGCCGTCAACCTCTTTGGGTAGTCAATATCTATAGTTTCTGATACAAAATGTCATATTAATAAACAAACCTTTACTTAATAGAAGAAATACCTCATCCAGTGATTCAGAAGAGTATTAAGATCTAGACATCTCACATGGTCACATCAGCAAATTCAACTTTGATTCCATGTTCTTCACCTTCCTACACACAGTAACACAAGATGCATGCTCCTTGGCTTCAAAACAAGACGCACATGAGCAGGTGGTTTTGGTCCAAACAAAGATCATTTAAGCTGTACAATATACAGTATATGACCATAGTCATGTAATGTGTGTAACAGAACTTAAAGGGGTCATCCTATATAAATCTATGGGGCAATGCTGCAGTACCTACATTCGCGCTACAGTTTGTGCGGCAGGTGAGCAGTGTGGCTCACAATATGCAAACAATACTGCGAATTGTGCTGTCTTGGTACAGATGATCTGGAGAAGAAGAAGAGCCATCACAACCTTCCATCGGTGAAGCTAGAGGAGTACATTCACAGCTGCTTTGTCACTGATGCTGTCGAAAAATTCCTGGATAACCCCTTTAAGAATGGCCTCATGAGTTACATCATCCTTATATAATGATATAATAATAATTTCCTACCATGGCACAATAATTGATCTACATATAAGGGGCAACATGGTGGCTCAGTGGTTAGCATTGCAGCACTGGAGTCCTGGGTTCAAATCCCACCAGGAACAACATCTGTATGTTCCCCCCATGTTTGTTTGGATTTCCTCTCATTCTACAAAGACATACTGATAGGAAAAAAAAAATGTATATTATGATCCCCATATGGGGCTCACAAACGACATTTAAAAAAAAATGGAACTACATGTAATTATAATATTGTGCCCATGGGTTTATTGTGCAGTTTCCTAATGCATTAGGTTATTGGCTATGCCCGAGGAATCAGAAAATGTGTATTTACAGTCAAGCTTGGGGAGTGAATATTGCACTAATAACATTGAACATGCCTGCTATACTTCAGCTACACTCTCCTTTGGGGATTTTTGGAGAGGCGAAGCAATTCTCTTGTCACGAGCACCCATATTTCTTTGGATGCGTCCAATGATTTTATTTGGCTTGGCAGCAGCTTCCTGGCACTTGTTGCTAAATTTAAGTTTATTGTCCACCAATATCCCGGCAGTAAATCTTTTTCAGTGGTAGTTTTACTATTTAATAGATCACAGTAAACTTGTCTCCTTTGTCCAAGTACATAACCTTACATTCACATTCACATTAAGCATTGCATTCATATCCACACTTCGTTTGCCATTTCATCACCTAGGATTCCATCTTCCCCAAATCCCTCTATAATATTCTATTATCCTCCTCTGTGTTGATTACTTTACAGGGCTTAGTATCATCTGCAAATATTGAATTTCCTCTCTGTAAGCCTCATGAGAATGGAGAATGGATCATTAATAGCCACCCTTTGTTTTCTATCACTGAGACGGCGTTTAAAGAGGATTTCTAGGGTAAAAATATTGATGGTCGTGCCTAAGGATAGGTCACCAATAACAGATTGGTGGGGCTCTGACACCCAATACCCCCACAGATCAGCAGTTCTCAGTATCTGATAGGCAGAGAATGGAGCAGGAGGCAGACAGTGCTCTTCTCTGTGTAGTGACCAGACCTGTAGATTATCTCCCAATGAATGAAGCCTAAGCCGCAGTGACTCAGGTTTTGCCATTACTCTCTCTGTTTCAATCTTTGTATTATAAAAGGTTCTACAATTTCCCAATATATTTTCTGCATCAAATCCTCATGGTGTTCTTGTTAGGGCTCATTCACATCTGCGCCCGGGGTCCGTTCTGCAGGTTTCCGTTTCCTGCACAAAACAGGGCAGGAGACGGAAACCTGCCGGCATCTTTCAAACCCATTCATTTGAATGGGTTTGAGAAGTGTCCAGCCGTGAGCACCGGTGAGCGCTTTATGCTCTTCGTGGCGAAACCGTTTTTTTTTTAAACCGGACACAGAGTTGGACATGCAGTACTCTGTCTCCGGTTTAAAAAAAAAAAAAAAAAAGCATTTCGCCACCAAGAGCCCAAAACGCTCACCGGCGCTCACGGCCAGATTCGGCATGACAGGTTTCCGTCTTCTGCATGCAGAAGACGGAAACCTGATAATGGAGTCCAGACGCTGGTGTGAACCTAGCGTCATCTGCTTGTTGTAATTCATCGTTTACTTACAGTAGATAAACCAATTTATGTTCTTGAGATATACAGTCTACGGTCATGTGATGGACAGTCCATGGTTATGTGACATACAGCCCATGGTCATGTAATGGACAGTCCATGGTCATGTGATATACAGTCTATGGTCATGTGATGGACAGTCCATGGTCGTATGATGGACAGTCTATGGCCATGTGATGGACAGTCCATGGTCATGTGATGGACAGTCTATGGTCATGTGATGGACAGTCCATGGTCATGTGATAAACAGTCCATGGTTATGTGACATACAGTCCATGGTCATGTGATATACAGTCCATGGTCATGTGATGGACAGTCTATGGCCATGTGATGGACAGTCCATGGTTATATGACATACAGCCCATGGTCATGTAATGGACAGTCCATGGTCATGTGACATACAGCCCATGGTCATGTAATGGACAGTCCATGGTCATGTGATATACAGTCTATGGTCATGTGATGGACAGTCCATGGTCATGTGATGGACAGTCTATGGTCATATGATGGACAGTCCATGGTCATGTGATAAACAGTCCATGGTTATGTGACATACAGTCCATGATCATGTGATGAACAGCCTATGGTCATGTGACATACAGCCTATGGTCATGTGTTGGACAATCCATGGTTGTGTGATATACGGTCCATGGTTATCTGATGGACAGTCTATGGTCATCTCATGACCATGTGAATTTTGTATCACTGGAAGGAAATAACACTATGGACAATTTTTTATTAAAATTTTGATAAATCTGCTCTGGCAAATACATTTTATGTGTATAACACCACATTTAGTAGAATAGTCCACGCAGGGAGGTGAGAAGCCGTAAGTTGCAATTCAGCACGTTGCATGTCGGCTTTAACATGTCGGTGATTGGTTGAAGTGGTTATATCATGTGACTACTGTAGCCAATCAGAGAAGTGAATTGTTCATAACACAGCTCGCCTTTGAAATATTAGTATGATAGGTCTTTTACCACTTAGTTGAACTCGCTAATCCAAACTAGTCCTCCGGCTGCAAACATAATTAACAAAAAATGGTGCCAGTGTTTGTAAGGACGGAGTACATACTGTACATATATAGTGATAGCAGATTGTGCTCCTGGCAATAAGCAAAGTGCATTTCCACAGATGTAGTTTCTGGATTATTACACTAAATAAAAATTTTGCAAATAAATGAAAGCATATTTCAATCACTATGAAGCGCCTGCTGTTATTTATTTTGTTAATGAACAAGTAATTAAAAGGAGATTTCATTTTATAATGCATTTTCCATAGAAATCTGATATTTATTGCTTTGTGTTTTTGTTCTTTTAATCTCTGTTTACATTTAATAATGTTGACACTTTGGTGTTCTTAACATATTGCAGTATTAAAACTTCTTGGCAGTCCTTCAGGTATGAAGAATTTGTATTTGTGGTGACAATAAATAATTGCTTAGCATTGGTAATATTGTGCCCTCTTTTTATATCCCTCCAACATCTGCCGGCAGTAATTAATGTATAGATTTATTATGTTATTATACAAAAGCCTGCCCAAAGTATAAGCGCCATGTTCTCCAATACAATTTTTGCTGGATTTGGAAGCTTTATATACTTTGTTGCTTTATTGGTGTAAAGTTTGGGATCTTGGATGGGTTTTTATTTTTAATTATACATGGTTATTAAGTTATGGCAGGAATAGAAAATATATTATGTAGTTCAACCATTTCTATTTATATAGATAGATAACTTAAATGAAAATGGTCCTAGAATGGAAATATTTATAGTGTTTATAACCTTAGAGCTTTCAGACATGTTACAGTCCTATAAGGAGTGCAGAGCAAGTCACAATTGGAGGCAACACATGTGGGTTACTACCATTACCTTCCGCATCAAGGACCATGCTCCATATTATGTTACATAACCCGTATTCAACAATAGAAGCTCGCTGGTCCATCTTTCTTAGCATCACTGACATACACCTTGATCATGACCTGTATTAGCCAATAGAAGTTTACTAATTCTTCACTCTTAATAGCCTCACTGACATACACCTTGATCAGTGGATTATGGCACTCATTAGTTTTCTCTGTTATCAGCTTTTATTAGAAAACAGCACTCACATGACCTGTATTAGCCAATGGAAGTTTACTAGTTCTTCACTCTTAATAGCCTCACTGACATACACCTTGATCAGTGGATTATGGCACTCATCAGTGTTCTCTGCAATCAGCTTTTATTAGAAGACAGCACTCACATGACCTGTATTAGCCAATAGGAGTTTACCAGTTCTTCACTCTTAATAGCCTCACTGACATACACCATTATCAGTGGATTATGGAACTCATCAGTGTTCTCTGCAATCAGCTTTTATTAGAAGACAGTACTCACATGACCTGTATTAGCCAATAGAAGTTTACTAATTCTTCACTCTTAATATCCTCACTGACATACACCATTATCAGAGGATTTCAACATTCCCTCATTATTGTTCTCATTTTTTAGCCATTGTCACGTGAAGGCGGCCCTCAGGCAATCTGTATTAACCAACCAGGACAGGTCATCATTATAAAAATTAGACATGGGACCAGAAAACACCTTTAGGCCAGGACCCCAAGTTAGGTAAATGCAGTGTTTAGACCTAGGCGGAAAACCACTCGCTACATGGGGCCTTAACCTAATGTTTATGGCCAGTATCATTATAACAATTAGATTAGATTCAGCGCTCAATATCAAGAAACCTTTATAAAAACACATCAAATTTAAAGGGATATAAACGAGAAATCAAACCAATAATTGAAATATAAAGTATACATAAAATATTAGAAAATTGACTAGAATCAAGAGGCAGGGTATATTTTGTTTCAAGCAAAGACAAGTCTCCCAGTGCTTAAAACCTCAATCTTTCTGTTTTATCAGTATTCCATAAAATCACACGTAAGACAAATGTACAAGGGTGATGGCAGCCTTCGACGTGTTTCGGACAAATATACTGTCTTAGTCATGGAATTATACTTTACTCAAGCAGCTTTTCTAGGAACTTGGAGGGTATTGGTAATGTAGGTAGTACCTTTGTAAGTATGTAATTCTGAATATACTAATAATTCTAAACTTCATTTTAGATATGATTATATATATATATATATATATATATATATATATACCACCTCTAAACTGTTGGTCTAAGATTACTAAAGGAGTCTTAAACCTCCTAATATTGCTTTTTCCAGCATTGTAGAAATAGCTTGTTATAAGTGTCACCTGATAGAGCGAGAACTCATCTATCTAATGACCACTGTATCTATGGTCCTACCCAAATGGTGGTGTGGATCACAGAAACCTCTTATTTCATACATTGAGCCCCTGATATGTTGTGGTTCTTAGTATTATAACATGTAGGATATTTAAGAAGAGGGGGCTATTCCTGCTACCCTCATGTCCCCTTAGTCATCAGGGGTTAGAAGTCCTATGTATAGCCCCACAATGATACTTAAAACATAATAACACTAGACGACATAATAATATTATCAAATATAATTGAATTTACAGAATCTTAATTTTTTTACACTTTTAATATACATTGTGAATCAAAACAAGAATTGTTAAACATCCATCATATTGTTTCTCAGATCACATTACCCTCCATATGTCTTTGATATTCTCAAAGATCTGGAATTTGATTGCAAATTCTGATGTCTCTGGGACAAATTCTAGAGACTTCTCTGATATCAATATACTAAAAATAGCAGCATATTTATCAACCTTACTGCGTATTGTCATCGGCGCACATTCTTCCTTTATACATTATTTTCCCAAGACTTTGTTTTCCCATATATTAATAAAGGTACATTAAAAAGTACAGAATATGAGAAGAACTTTAATATCATCTACTGACCAGTCCTATGACAGCTCCAATATGACTTATGGCATCAGGAGTCTGCTCCAGCACTGAAAGTGTAAGGGAAAACACATGTCCTATCAAACACATTTTGATGTACAGAATTTTAACCGTCTGCATATGTCGATATATATTGGAAAATGTGTTAACAGTACTACTCAGAGAACCCTGTTATGTGAAGTCTAATATGTGTTCTTTAGGACAGAGATCAACTCACTATTGTAAAAAAAAAAACATCTTCTAAGACCTAACTACAATCGTTTCATGTATCCTCAAACCACACGCCTCCCACGGGAGGTCATTGATAGAAATGTGAAAGATGGAAACACAAAAAAAAGATTAAAAACGGATTTCAATCAATATTATCTAATGCATGAACTTATAAACATTGAAACATATGTTGTCCTAGGTTTATCACAAGCATATCTAGGTTCCTCAAGTGTTTATCACTAGAGATGAGCGAGTAATACTCGATCGAGTAGGTATTCGATCGAATACTACGGTATTCGAAATACTCGTACTCGATCGAGTACCACTCACTATTCGAATGTAAAAGTCTGATGCAGAACCAGCATTGATGGCCGAATGCTATACAGTCGGCCAATCAATGCTGGTTCTTCTCCTACCTTTAGAAATCTTCTCCGTGCAGCTTCCCCACGGCGTCTTCCGGCTCTTCATTCACTCTGCCAGACATCGGGCCTGGGCAGAGCCGACTGCGCATGTCCGCTTGTAGTGCGGGCATGTGCAGTCGGCTCTGCCCAGGCCCGATACCTGGCAGAGTGAATTCAGAGCCGGAAGATGCCGTGGGGACGCTGCACGGAGAAGACTGCTCGGAAGATCCAGCCCGACCCTCACTCGTGGACTTGGTAAGTGTAATTTGATCGAATGTTGCCTACCCCTGAAACGAGTATTTTCCCCCCATAGACTATAATAGGGTTTGATATTCGATTCGAGTAGTCGAATATTGAGGGGCTACTCGAAACGAATATCGAACCTCAAACATTTTACTGTTCGCTCATCTCTATTTATCACATCTACCTGAACCTTGGCAGGAGATCACTGTTAGTGAAGTCAGTATTTAGAGTTTATCACTTGCATGTCTATATTTTAAAAGAACAACGTATCAAACCATATATGAAGGTACGAACACGTTGCAGCAAGGACCTTGATCGTTGTGTTGAAAGTTCCACCCACTAATACTGGTTAATAGCAGGACAATGTTGTAGCATAAGTATAAGTTTTAGCTTCATCATTGAGAGACCACCGACCACTGTTTGAGTATGTTCTACCATTCATTTCAGTAAAAGAACAAAAAAGAGAAGGATCATGATCTATCATATTCCGACTAATTCCGCCATGCAAAGTACATTGAAAGTAATGGGAGGTGGAAAAATGCTAGTGTTTTTTTTACATGGTTTCCATTTAATTTGTATTTAAGTTTTCATTTAAATAGAGTGTTCAAAGCAAAATTGGTCTGAAGATGGGTCATCATATTTCTTTTTCCCAATAGCTGAAAATGTCGGCTAGAACCAAAAATCTGCCTGTTGCCCATTGAAATGAATGAGAATTTGGGAGGCAAAAAATTCCATGTGGGTGGGCTTTGGATGTCGCAGGTGTATCAAAAACCTGACTTGATTATTTGCTTTAATTAAAGCGGTTATCCCACGAAATACATTTATGGCACATCTGCAGGTCCTAAGTCTAAAATGAGCCCACAAGTGCCCCACTTATCGAACAGCAGCCTTGCAGAGAAGACTTTCAGCTATAATTGGGTCATGCGGAAACTGAGTTGTTACGAGCTGTGCTGTTTCCGTAATTCTCATAGAATAGAATTTACAGAAACACAAATGTAGAACAATGAGCTATACTGTTTCTAAAACTCCCATTCACTTCTATGGGAATTAGGGAAACAGCATAGCTCAGAGCAACGTTCTTTAAGAACAGCCTGACCACAGCTGACGGCCTTCTCAATGAGGAAGAAGCCGCGTAAGTAGGGTAGCATAGAGGCGGGGGGGGGTTCTCATTTTAGAGTGAGGTTCAGGTCCCAGAAGTGGGACTCACATCTATCACACATGTATGGCATATTTATGTCATATCCACAGGATACAACCCCTTTAATAGCTCATTGCTAATCTAATTGTCTACTGTTCCTGGAGTTGCTGTCTTTATTCATCCACAAAACTCTGACATAACTGAGAAATACGATCACTTTGGCTTTTGCTTTTTCCTCAAAATCAGCATATTTATACCATTTAGATCAATCAGATCCTAGAAGAGCCCATAAAATACATAGGTTCCAATCTCAAATAATCAATCCAGCAAAAAAAAAAAAAAAAAAAAAATTAACTTTTACTAATATCAATATAAAAAAGGCTGCTGAGCCATTAGGTATGGACCATGCCTCTGTGTGCACATACCCTGCTATTGTGATATGTACCATTCTGCTGAGTGTCTTGAATCCTGATGAGTCCCCTGATGAGTCCCCTGTTGAGTTCTGCTAATTAAGGACAAAATAAATGATGGAATGATTTTAAAAAATAAATAAATAAAATAAAAATATGAAATATATATATATATTTTTCGGACTATAAGACGCACTTTTTTTCCCCCAAATTTGGGGGGAAAAGAAGGGTGCGTCTTATAGGCCGAATGTGGAGCCTGGCATCCGCTCTAATAGAGAGGCGGATGTCGGCAAGGGATAGACGCCAGGGCCTGAGGCATCGCTGCGCTCCTCTGCCCTGCATGAAGCCAGCAGCGGCAGGGGCGATGCTACGGTATGCTTCATGCAGGGCAGAGGAGCGCAGCGATGTCTCAGGCCCCGGCGTCTATCCCTCGCCCGGCATCCGCCTCTCTAGTACAGCGGATGCCGGGTCAGTATCGGTGGCCCCTTCATCATATATCATAAACCACCGGGTTTTTTTTCAATACAAGGTGATCTAAGCAATAGATATTCCCCAAAATGGTAGAACTAAAAAGTACATCTGGCCCCGCAAAAAAAAAACACTCTATGCGTCCCCGTACAGCTGCAGGGTCACCTGTCAATGTGGCCTTGCAGCTGTTGCAAAACTACAACTCCCATATATTAAATATTTTACCATTTTTTGCTTCAAATTTTTTTTTCCCTATTATCCTCCTCTAAAACCTAGGTGCGTCTTATAGTCCGAAAAATACGGTATATATACATATATTCAGATTTTTAATTTATTTTTTTTAAATATATATGTGTGTGTGTGTGTGTTTGTTTATATGCCCAGCTGACTTTTTTATATTGATCTTAGTAAAAGTTACATTTTAGATGGTTTTTTTGTTTTGTTTTGGTTTTTTGCTGGATTATTTTTTCTATTTTCACCCATGTAAAATCTAGTTTTGGTAATGTCCAAAAAAAAAGGTATAATTCTAATTGTTACTCCACTAGTCTGCTAATAGAGACGTGTCTGGGTTGGTGACCCATCTACTTGCTATGACATTGGATGCCCCTTATTCTACCCCACCATGCATTCTGCTGACCCCCATGTCTTCACTCCCATTCACTCTCGGCTCTATTACATTATCATGTCCTTGACGTCATCAGCCTTGTTCTTTGCTTATGTTTTTATATTATTCTCTAGTTTTGACACCTGGTTCTGATAATTCCTTTACTGGTAATAACTCCTGTCTTGATTTTTCTCTTTAGCTACATGTCCTCCTTCAGTATGTTGCATCCTGACCACTATTCTGTTGACAATGTCTTTTAATTCTACTAAATGTTTTTCACCACGGTGCAACCACTGCCGATCTGTGTCTATTTACTATTCTGGGAACTATCAACTTGGAATCCAACCAGAAAAGTCCATACTACTTTGTGTAGGTGAATGTTAAACAAGGGGGAGATTTCTTGGTCTTTGATCCCCAGTAAAGCCAGCGCCAAATCAACTTTGGCTTACAGGATCTACAGAGGATCTGGTAAAAATATGTAACTGTATCTGTAGGATCTCAAAAGTGCTGTAATATTAATACCTCTGATGGTGGATGTCTATGAACTTGTTGAACGACTATTAAAGGACAAGAAATTGCTCTTTCACTTTAATAGTTTGCAACCTTCACCTACAAGCACAGATCCATGTTTCAGCAAATAACTTGGATAGCTACTTTTCCTCTCCCTGCCATCCTGGCACCTATCAATGAAATGACCTGCTCCTCCTCACGTAAATGGGGACCCTAAAGGTTGACTTTTGTGGTTCAGATTGTGGCTTACATATCTTCCTTTGGAAACATTATGCTCTAGTGATTGTAATAATGTTGGATGGACACTAGACCTCAGCACTGGACTTTAATGATAATAGTCACCTACTAAACCCCTGGATTTACAGTTGTGAAACAGCCAAGCAAACACAAGAGGAACACTATGAAGCATGGAGGAACACAACAGGTAACATAAAATGCAAAGGAATAGAAACTCACCAACAGAAACCAGATAAAGGATGTTAGCAAAAAATGGAAGACTGTAAGGAAATTCAGCAGGCGATGATAAACTAATAATAAACTAAAAGATGAAAACTGACACTAATTAACCCTCCTTGAATCTTTTCTTTTATATACAATATATATGTATATATACATATATATATATACAGTCCTATGAAAAAGTTTGGGCACCCCTATTAATCTTAATCATTTTTAGTTCTACATATTTTGGTGTTTGCAACAGCCATTTCAGTTTGATATATCTAATAACTGATGGACACAGTAATATTTCAGGACTGAAATGAGGTTTATTGTACTAACAGAAAATGCGCAATATGCATTAAACCAAAATTTGACCAGTGCAAAAATATGGGCACCTCAACAGAAAAGTGACATTAATATTTAGTACATCCTCCTTTTGCAAAGATAACAGCCTCTAGTCGCTTCCTGTAGCTTTTAATCAGTTCCTGGATCCTGGATGAAGGTATTTTGGACCATTTCTTTCTACAAAACAATTCAAGTTCAGTTAAGTTTGATGGTCGCCGAACATGGACAGCCCGCTCTCAAATGATCTGAAAACAAAGATTGTTCACCATAGTTGTTCAGGGGAAGGATACAAAACGTTGTCTCAGAGATTTAACCTGTCAGTTTCCACTGTGAGGAACATAGTAAGGAAATGGAAGACCACAGGGACAGTTCTTGTTAAGCCCAGAAGTGGCAGGCCAAGAAAAATATCAGAAAGGCAGAGAAGAAGAATGGTGAGAACAGTCAAGGACAATCCACAGACCACCTCCAAAGAGCTGCAGCATCATCTTGCTGCAGATGGTGTCACTGTGCATCGGTCAACTATACAGCGCACTTTGCACAAATAGAAGCTGTATGGGAGAGTGATGAGAAAGAAGCCGTTTCTGCACGTACACCACAAATAGAGTTGCCTGAGGTATGAAAAAGCACATTTGGACAAGGCAGCTTCATTTTGGAAACAAAAATTGAGTTGTTTGGTTATAAAAAAAAAGGCGTTATGCATGGCGTCCAAAAAGAAACAGCATTCCAAGAAAAACACATGCTACCCACTGTAAAATTTGGTGGAGGTTCCATCATGCTTTGGGGCTGTGTGGCCAATGCCGGCATCGGGAATCTTGTTAAAGTTGAGAGTCGCATGGATTCCACTCAGTATCAGCAGATTCTTGAGAATAATGTTCAAGAATCAGTGACGAAGTTGAAGTTACGCCGGGGATGGATATTTCAGCAAGACAATGATCCAAAACACCGCTCCAAATCCTCAGGCATTCATGCAGAGGAACAATTACAATGTTCTGGAATGGCCATCCCAGTCCCCAGACCTGAATATCATTGAACATCTGTGGGATGATTTGAAGCGAGCTGTCCATGCTCGGCGACCATCTAACTTAACTGAACTTGAATTGTTTGTCCAAAATACCTTTATCCAGGATCCAGGAACTGATTAAAAGCTACAGGAAGCGACTAGAGGCTGTTATCTTTGCAAAAGGAGGATCTACTAAATATTAATGTCACTTTTCTGTTGAGGTGCCCATACTTTTGCACCGGTCAAATTTTGGTTTAATGCATATTGCGCATTTTCTGTTAGTACAATAAACCTCATTTCAATCCTGAAATATTACTGTGTCCATCAGTTATTTGATATATCAAACTGAAATGGCTGTTGCAAATACCAAAATATTTAGAACTAAAAATGATTAAGATTAATAGGGGTGCCCAAACTTTTTCATAGGACTGTATATATATATATATATATATATATATATATATATATATATATATATATATTAGCATCTTCCTGCGACTTCGTCTGCAGGTTGGTGTTGGCGCTGAGCCAATTGCTGTTGTGGATGATACGCCTGCTCCCGCATCTTGGCTCTGCTACATCGCAGAATATGCGCAGCATACTCAGTTGTATGTACATCTCTGCATATGGAGAGCATGCTCAGCTGTGCTAGAGCGCTGCTTAAGCTCTGCTACATCTGGCCATTTGGATTATAGGGCTGTTCGTATGTCAGTGCGTGAGAAGCTTCTGTGTTGGAAATGGCTGAACAGATGTAGAAATTAGAGCTACTCTCTATATGACTTGTAGCTGAAGTCACGAAATACTTAATAGAGATTGATCAGTCAGTAATTCCTTCCCAAACAACCCAGTTCCGAGAATGATCAGCTGCTCACTGAAGAATCAGCTGCCAAATATTTGATTACAGTAGATCTGCTCCATGTTCATAGGAAGTAGATAATGAAACATCATCTAGTACCTAACAGTGATGTCACTATTGCCTGCTTTCTGTTTTTCCTTTCAGAGAGTCTACTAAGATCATCCTCATGCTTCTGATACTTAAGCACTTTTTGTCTGAAGCTAGACGCTTCCATACTTGGCCAATACACAGTCAAATTTCACTTCCTTCAGGAATTAGCCTGGAAAAGTAATGTTCTGGTTCATATAAAAAGATGAACTGGCAAATAATGAATTTCCTTCTCTACTGGAAGATTTTATTTCCCTGGTTCCATAGTGGAAATTGAATTCAGAGAGATCTTAAAGAAAGGAACATACCCAGTGTCTTCCCTGACTAGCTGCTACTGTTAATAATTCATCAGTTGCTCCTCCAGGTGAACTCAAGCAAGTGGGTCATACAATGTTGTCAGCAGAGAAACAAAGGCACTGCCTGAAACCAGGCCTATGCCTACATTGTGAACAAAGAGTTAATTGTCCTTTTCACCCTTCAATGCAGAAAATTCTAAGACATTGGTGACAAAGAGGAAATCTCATTGGGGTAAAACTTCCCTCGATTGATAAAATTACATTGAGTTTCTCTTCAAGTGGCTAGTTTATCCTTCCTGGATTTACAGTAGGTGTAATTTGAAGTTTTATTGAATTATCACTTATCCAAAGACTTCAATTTCATCTTATTGTGTTTCAGATACCCATATATCTCATTGTTGTCAATGGACATATATATACTACTCTAGGACAGTATCAAGTAGGGGTCCTTCATGGCGAAGGGATCTATTTCCTGGTTCTTAAATATGCAAATAAGATCTCATTGGTGGAAAAGCTCTAGAATGAGCTCTAGAGCCACCTTATGGAACGTAGCGCCCTATAGATTAATGCATGATTTTAAAAGAAACCTGAGGTATAATCTAGGAATAACAGTCAAATCAGAATAACTGTTCCAAAAGGAAATTGGTCCCATCCGCAGAAGTTGTTGACTCTCATCAGTGAAGAGCAGAGTACTGGCTGGTTGGGCCAATGAGGTCTTATTTGCAAATTCCATGCCCAGAATTCTTAGCAGTGCACGCATGGTCTAATAAGTCCCTGTACCATACTCTCCCTAATGATACACCTTATCTGTTCTGGTACTTAAATGAAGTTCTCATCCTCCAGGGTATACGGCTTAGACTACTCTCTTCAATGTTTTCACTAGGTGTCTTACTGTTTTCAGTATTCCCCTTGAACTGAATTGTAACCTATAACTGACACTCAGGTCTACTTTTTATCGCAATTGTCAACACTACATCAAAACTTTGAAGATGTGTTTCCTAAGAAAGCAACAGAGATTTTCCCAGCACATTTTCAGTTACTTTGCGCTTCTTTGTGGCCGCATTCCTTCCAAAGAAGGAGTTAATCCATTGCTTTTACCAGAGATCGAATGTCTGCCTATATCAAAGAAAATATGGAGAGTGGACTCATTCATGAATCTTCTTCCCCACCTGGACTTAGGTTCTTCTGTGTTAAGTAGAAAGACAGAACCTTGAGGCAATGGATCGATTATCATGGGCTGAACACGAACACAATGAGTAACAGATATTCACCACTCTTAAGGTCGGAATCGTTTGATTGCATCAAAGGATCTTAGTGTAGCCCATAATTTGATTTGAATGAAGAAGGGAGATTAGTGAAGACCAAACTCAACACCTGGGATGGTCACTATGAATACCTGGTGATAATATATGGTCTCTATAATGCTCCTACTGTTTTTGTTTGTGAATAATATTTTTAGGGATGTTCTTATCTGTCATGCCCTTGCATACTTGACCAATAGTCTAATCTACTGTCAGTATCTGAAGACTATATTCATTGTGTTGCTTTAACATTGTGTTGAAGAAACGAGAACTTCTATTCTTGTCAGGGTCATCTCCTTGGTATCATGTCTTCTATGGACCTTCATATGGATCCATTCAAGTTTTCTGCTATTCAAAATTGCAACACATGCTGTAAGTCTGAAGATAGTCTTGAGCTCGACAAGCTATTATTGTCCATTTCTAAAAAATGAATTATTTCGGGTAGTTTCATCCCTTAAAGCCCTAGTCTAAGGTGGCTAATATCTTAGAATGGTCAGTTTCTGGTGTTCAGGCCTTCCTCCATCACATGCTTATTACAATGTAGGTCAACCATGCTTATCATGCTTCCCACATGCTTACCATGCTTATCACAATGTAGGTCAACCACTGGATGGTATAGGACAGCTTGGGTTTAGCAGTATCGAATTCAGAGGTAGCAATGTCCTGGTGACTGTGGCCCCTCTGTCCAGAAGACACCAGTTTTATAAATGGAACATTGTACGTGATGGATCCTTTTACAAATTTGGCCCAGTTTAAGTTATGTTTCTGTGTAATAGACATCAAAAGTCACTGTTGATATGGCACATAATTCACAATCCTATCAAAATCAATGTAAACAAGGGTGTAAGTCTAGGGGTGTAAACATTGTAACTACACTCAGGACTTGGTACCTAATAGGCTCCAAAGGCCAATGTTCCACATACGAACACCAATGTTATAAATGACACAAAGAAATTGGGTGACCCTGTTGTAAATTTTTCATCAATGCCCAAGTTCAATTTATACCTCTAAATGTAAATCTTGCTCTTTTGTTAGAGTCATACGATGCACCCTCTTATACACAGTCTACCAATAAGTAATTGGACACCTGGGGCAACACGGTGGCTCAGTGGTTTACACTGTAGCCTTGCAGCGTTGGAATCCTCGGTTCGAATCCTAACAGGAACAACATTTGCAAAGGAGTTTGTATGTTCTCCCTGTGTTCGCGTGGATTTCCTCCCATTCTACAAAAGACATACTGATAGGAAAAAAAAAGTACATTGTGATATAGGGCTCACAATCTACAAAATAAATAAGTATTTGGCCACCTGTGGTAGAATAGAAAAAACAAGATTTCTTCATATTCAATAGTTGGTAGAACCCAGAAGATGCTTCCTTATGGATCAACATAATACTCCTGGATGACTGTTGAAACTCCAGGTGTATGTGAGCCATCAGTTGGGTGCGGTTTCCATGGCTAGCACCCATCGGTCTCTATCTCCCAGTTTCGGGGGTCTGCCAACTTGGGGCACATTCCGACAATCACCGTTCACCTTCCACTTTGTAATCAAACAAGTCACTGTCAATTTTAGGTAATTCATTTGCTATGTCCCATAAGGATCAACCATTTCTGTGGTACCCTGCAATTAGCCCTTTCTTGAAATCGGACAACTCTCCACTTCGTGCCATTTGGCATGCCACTAATGCCAATGCTGTTTTCTATTTAACGGCGGAAGGCGTGACGTACATCCCGACCACAGATATCTTCATTTGCATGGGTGTCCAAAGACTTATTGGTAGACAGTGTATAAATATGACTTAGAACTTAAAGAAGTCATGAAAGTTCCTTCATGTATCATAATCACACAATTGTCACATTCCAGGCATCTAGCGGCAGTAAAGTCATCAAGTAGGTTTATTTATTTATATATTATGCTTACTTATATAGTGCCATCATATTCTGCAGCGCTTTACAAACATTGACAGTCACTGTCCCATATAGGACTCACAATCTAAATTCCCTATCAGTATGTCTTTGGTGTGTGGGAGGAAACCGGAGTACCCGGAGGAAACCCACGCAAACACAGGGAGAACATACAAACCCCTTGCAGATGTTGTCCTTGGTTTGGCTATTTGGTTGACATTCATTTCTACTGTCATTATTAGAACTTTATTTTTAGGGGACAGAGTTTCTCAGGTTAAGTCTAATACCATCTAACACCAATAGTTAGAAAACATTTAGCGTTATATAGAATGTGCCAACACCGCAAATAGTGATATTCATAAAGTTAAGTGAACAAAAGAAAGATCTATGAGATAAAGTTAGTCTTGCATTTGAGTATTTTTTTATATTTTGCAAACAATAAAAATATAAGTCCCGATTTCTTTTCCCGTTTCATTGGCTAAATACTGGAGAATTCACTTCTGGAATTTCTTTCTAGTTTATGGAATCTCTAATACATTTTGTCTTATTGGAAACAGAGTAGCATTCTTCAGATTGCCCTTTCCTAATTATTTGCAGCATCCATCTGTCTGTGTTAGCCTTCTACCATTTTTCATGGTTCTGCCATTCTCATCTTCCTGTGAAGTTTAAAGGCATCTTGTCTGTTTTCTAGTTTCTTTGAATCATATGAATACATTTATCAGCACAATTCTTTGTTTTAACTTATCCTTTCAGTCACTTTAAATTGTTTTTTTATTAACAGGTCTAAAAATAATATAAAGGAGAAGGTTACTTGGATAAGACACCACAAGTGATTGGTTCTGCTCATGATTTTTTTACGTATCCTTTGCGGGAGAGATGTCACAAAAAATAAACCTGGAGGACATGGACTTGAATTTCTTCTTCTCAGCCAGCTTTCTCGGAGATTGCAAATGGTTAACTTTAGTTTACTTGCATGCACAGACCTATATACAAACATATCCTATTTAGAAAAGCCTGAGAAGAATTGGGGTCATAGGTCTCACAGCGGGTAGTCAAACAGACAAGTGAGCTTTCTATTTGCTACTTGTAGACATATCGATAAGTAGACAGATCAACCAAGTGCCAGGTTATGGTGGCTTTCTTTTAATACTTTACAGAGCGTTCCATGGAGTAGCCGCAGTTTCAAATACGTCCTCATGAATGTGCATTGAGAATCCTCTCCTGCCTAAATAAGTAGACAATTAACATTCTCTAGTAGGTTCCTCCATAAATAAATGAAATATATTCATTAGTTAAAATAGATTTCTTAGGTCAACTTATCAATTGCCATTTTAGGACTTTGAGATAGAATTTGATCACCTAGACACAAAAGCTGGATGAAGAAGTCAGAACTTAGGGCGTTCAATAAATATAATGAATTCTAGACGTATTTCTGGTGGCCTCTTTACTATAAAAAATAACTAAACAAAGAAATGGATTATATTAGAAAATAATAATATCATAAATATAAAATATATAATATATAATAAATAATATATAATATTATTATGCATTAATAGAATTAATACATTAGACAATTTGATATTTAGATTTGAATTTGTTAGATTATTTTTATATAATGTCGTTCAAGCAGATCTATCATTGTGTTAGGGGTTTTCAGAATAAGACAGCTACCAGGGATTCTTTCTTGGAGCTGTTAATGCCTCCCACCAGTGAAGCTGTCTCTTAGCACTCATTTCAGTCAGTCCAATTATACTACATGTCCCATTGACCACAGCAAGCTGCTGTTATCCTTTTAATTTTGTCCCAGAGAGTCTGACGATAATTGAGGATGAGGAAAGAAGCCTAATGCACCTGGAAGAAGAGTAGGGAACCAGTGAGGCAAGTAATGTACATGGGAATCACCAGGACCCTCCATTTGTTCATTTGTTGACCTGGAGGAATTCTCACCTTGAACATGAACTGCTTCTTTAAATAGTCTAAATTTTACTAGTGTTGTACAAATATATCACTTAGAAGCAAGCAATGACATCTGGTATCTATACATGTGTAGGTCAAACTCATAGAGTGTTCATAGACGATGCTGGACACTTTCTCTCGTCTGACAAGACTTCATGCATGGAAATATAACCAATGGGAAATAATAAACCATTGATTTATTTTTTATTTAAAGGTACATATACATTCCTGAAGGATATTTATCCTTATAAATATTTGCTTTTATTTATTCACTATTTTTGTCCAAATATGTTTTGAAGCTCTGTAGAAAATTGTGCAATTCTGTTCTAGCCTAAGGTGGTATCACAGTATCATAGGAACTTAGGTAGGGTTCACACTACCATTGGTGTCCACTGAGAAGGTGTCCGTTTAGAAAAAAAAATGGACACCTATCATAATGGACACAAACAGACAGATAGGGGGTGTTCACACTAGTGTTGGTGTCCGGCAGCTAGTGTCCGATGCTAATGTCCGCGGAAGATTTTAGCATCGGACACTAGCTGTGTCCGTTCACAATTTACATTGTTTTAAATGGGACACCATGTAGTGTCCATGGGTTTTCTTAAGTGTCCGTTTGCAAAGATGTCCGATTTTTCAAGCGGACAGCAAAATCCTACATGTATCGGACATCTTTGCAAACGGACACTTAAGGACACCCACGGACACTAAAGGACACTACATGGTGTCCCATTTAAAACAATGCAAATTGTGAATGGACACAGCTAGTGTCCAATGCTAAAATCTTCCACGGACATTAGCATCGGACACTAGCTGTAGGACACCGACGCTAGTGTGAACCCTGCTTTACTGTCCGTTGTATATCCGTTGTCCATAGATCTCAATGTTGAATGTAGGATTTTCTTTTCGGACATTTAAGGACACAAACAGACACTAAAGGACACAAAATAAAATCCCATTGAAATGAATGGAAATTGCAAACGGACAAGCTAGTGCCCATTGCTAAAATCTTGTATGGACAATAGCCACGGACACCAATGAACGGACACCAATGGTAATGTGAGCGCCCCCTTACTGTACGGGTTATTACTGCTGAAAGTCGCTGATCTATAGGTATGTGTATGACCAGTGAGGAAGCACTTAGAAAAGAACGGGCTCCATATCGAAGGTTACCATGGGCCCCATTATGATACTAGGTTTTCAAAAATCCCAGATAATCCCTTTTATACTCTACATGAACAAAAATAATAAAAAATAATCCAGAATATGTTGTAGTAATTTGTTAAATAAATATGTAATAATTCATATATGTATTCATTTTACATTTTATATTCAGTAATGGTTAAAATATTTATTATTGTGAATTTAAAATGTTCTAATTTTTACCTCTGTGACAGTATTTTAGGCAGTAGAAATCAGTATAATCCTCACTCAATAATGGTAGTCTGTAGACATCTCCTGACTGCATTTTCCAGCAGGTCTGATAATGAGTCAATTTTCAAGGAATCATTATTAGACATGGCAGCTGCTTTGGGGGCTGCACGAGCTGTATTACTCGGCTAGATACCTAATATGAGCTCACTGGTTGTAGTGGCTGAGATTAATATGTTTGATCTATCTTCTATTTCAGGTTATTGAAACCGTTAGTCGTGACTAATTCTACATTATATTTGTTCGATAAAATTAGAACATGAATTTTTTTTATCCAAAAATTTTATAATTTTGAAAAATATAAAATACAGTTATGACATTTTCCATTGTACATTGTCTACCAATAAGTATTCGGACACCCATGTAAATGAAGAAATCTGCGGCCGTGATGTACGTTAAATAGGAAACAGCATTGGCATTAGTGCATTGGCATTAGTAGCATGCAAGATGGTATGAAGTGCAGAGTTGTCCTATTTCGAGAAAGGGGTAATTGTGAGGTACCACAGAAATGAGGGACATACCAAGCAAACTGAATTACCCAAAACTGACAGTGGCCTATGTGATTACGAAGTGGAAGGTGAACGGTGATTGTCGGAATGTGCCCCAAGTCGGCAGAACCCTGAAACTGGGAGATAGAGACCGACGAGTGCTGGCCAGAGAAACCGCACCCAACCGATGGCTCACATACACCAGGAGTGTCACCAGGCATCCGGGAGCATTGTGTCACTCAATACCATCCATAAGGAAGCATCTGCTGGGTCTACCAACTATTGTATATGAAGTAATGTTTTTCTATTCTACCACAGGTGTCCAAATACTTATTGGTAGACAATGTACTAAGTGGGACTAGTTAGAAAATATGTAATGACCCTATTCATGGCTAAATGTATGTCGTGAACATTTCACCAGTGTCTACTAGTCTAATATTTTCTATAAACATTGGTTAAATATAAGGTTCCTATATGACCTGAGTCTACAAGTGTAATTATATTAAAGGTAGCGTTTTTCAAAGATAATGAAAAATTTAGCCAAAGTCAGAAATTTTGACAAAATAAGAAAACAAGTAAAACAAAAACATTCCACTATGAACCACTTCCACCGTGCTTACCCTGATCTTCCCTACTGGACTCCGTTTACTTGGCTGCAGAAATGATATTCCATGGGACCTCTATATAAGGACCTGAGTGATGTAACTGGATTATAGAGCATTTTTTAAATTTTATCACAATTTCAGTCTCTAGGCAAATTTTTAATTATCTTGGAAAACCCCTTAAAGGGAATCTACCAGTTTCCCAAAGTATATTCAACTGCCATCATTATGTTACAAAGAACATTACAGTGATGAACAACATACCTTTGCTCCGTCACTTTTGTAGATTTGTAGAAATACTATTTTGTGATCCTCAGTGAGGGGATGAACTCTCAATGTCTAAATTGGCACAAGTAGGAAATGGTAGGGGTCCAAGTAGTAAATGTAATGCTCCAGAGAGCTAAGGCCCGCCCTCAGTGCACCAACTGCCTCATTTACATAAGACTTTAAAGTTGTATTTCTACAAATTTACTAAAGTGAAATACATAACAAAAATATATTGGTTATCACTGCAATATGCTCTGTAACAAAATGGTGGCAATTGAATATGCTTGGGGAAACTGGTAGACTACCCTAAGGAATTTTCCAATATTACAAAAAAAATTCCCAAAGCCTGGAATTGCAATAAAATTAAGAAGAAACAAACTATAATCACCCACTTTATCCACTATTCCCCCCCATTTTCACAAAATCTACCTACCGTAAGTGACATACATAACATGTATGTTGCTTATCAGTGTAATGTGCTCTATAACATGGTGTTGACAGCTGAATATGCTTGTGGAAGGAGGCAAACTCCCTTTAATGAAACCATATAGATGATAATTTCACCATATATTTTGTTTAACCCCTTCCCAACATCCGCCATAACAGTACCACAGATGTCAGTTATTTAAATATGGTGGCTGCTCAGGAATTAAGTAGCCACCAAAGCCGCTGGGTCTCTGATGTATTATACAGCAGAAACCCGGTGCTAATACCCATGATCAGTGCACTGATCATGAGCGTTTAGGCCCCTGGCACCTCAGTCAAAGCTGACCGAGGAGCTATTTTCCGGGTGGCGCATGGGTGAGATGTTATTGGCTGGTTTACTTCATAAAAGGTGGCAACACTGGTATCAGATGGATGAGTATGGTAACTGCATTCTTTATGTTTTACTAATGTGTTTTTTGTTGTTGTTGCTTTTGTTTCTGTTAAGTTTTTGAGATTCATTATTTGGATCTCACATTTGGTGGATTACATCAATGACTGAGGGTGGCCTTTTTATATTTTTAATAAAATGGTCAACTAAAAATCATATGCGGATGTTTAATTTCAATAAAATATTTTAGACAGCCCTAACAAACTTTCTTGAGGGTGTCTATACATTTGTTAGGGGGACTTCTGGGCATTCTAGCATCATGTGGAGCTGGTTAACCTAGAACAAATCCTAAAATCTTCAGTTTTGTTGGAAACCAAAAATTTTAATGAACCAAATGTGGTTTGTTGAGAGCCGTTGCACCCATCTCTAATACTCACAACCTATGGGAACTTCAAAATTTGTTTTGTTTTAGATTCGCCAGTTCAGACCAAAAGTCGATTAAGGTCCAAATCACCTCTGATTTGAACCAAAAGTGCAAATTGTCTTAAAAAACCATATATGGCACATGGCTTCTATAGGTTATATTGGCATATAGGTTTCTATCTAATCCCTCTCTTTACCATTCTTACTCAGTACATGCTCTGCAACGTAGTGGTGGAGATTGAATATGCTTGGGGGATGTGGTAGACTCCCTATAATGTAAAAACGACCTTAGTAATGTCTAGGTGACAATAACAGATATAACCATGGGTAAATGGATTGTAGATGGGGGTAACAAACAGCCTATTAAAATGACACAACTGATTTTTTAATGTTTTTTAAAATAAGAAAAATCTGGTCTGAAAATTGTCCTCTTTGGGGGCCAATGAAAAAGGATGTTTATACTTAATGGTGCCTTTGGAAGAAGCAAAGTCTTTTACAAGCCCTCAAAATTATCCATCTTGGGAGGAAAGTAATGGTTTGGTGTTTGCAAAGTGAGAAAGCAATGGATTGTTGATGTTTAGCAAGACAAAAAAAGACAAACCAAGTTTTACTGTTTTAAAAAAGGGGTGTAAAAGTGAAGCTGGAAACTATAGGCCAGTAAGTTTAACTTCTGTGGTGGGTAAGATATTTGAGGGCTTACTCAGAGATGCTATCCTGGAGTATTTCAATGTAAATAATCTTATAACACGCAATCAGCATGGATTTATGAGGAATCGGTCCTGTCAGACTAATCTGATCAGCTTCTATGAGTAGGTCAGCTCAAGACTGAACATGGGTGGTGCAGTGGACATGGTGTATCTGGACATGGGTAATGCAGTGCGCGTGGTGTATCTGGACATGGGTAATGCAGTGGACGTGGTGTATCTGGGCATGCGTAATGCAGTGGACATGGTGTATGTGGACATGGGTAATGCAGTGGACGTGGTGTATCTGGGCATGCGTAATGCAGTGGACATGGTGTATGTGGACATGGGTAATGCAGTGGATGTGGTGTATCTGGACATGGGTACTGCAGTGCGCGTGGTGTATCTGGACATGGGTAATGCAGTGGACGTGGTGTATCTGGGCATGCGTAATGCAGTGGATGTGGTGTATCTGGACATGGGTAATGCAGTGGACGTGGTGTATCTGGGTATGCGTAATGCAGTGGATGTGGTGTATCTGGACATGGGTAATGCAGTCGAGTGGTGTATGTGGACATGGGTAATGCAGTGGACGTGGTGTATCTGGGCATGCATAATGCAGTGGATGTGGTGTATCTGGACATGGGTAATGCAGTCGAGTGGTGTATGTGGACATGGGTAATGCAGTGGACGTGGTGTATCTGGGCATGCATAATGCAGTGGATGTGGTGTATCTAGACATGGGTAATGCAGTCAAGTGGTGTATGTGGACATGGGTAATGCAGTGGACATGGTGTACCTGGACATGGGTAATGCAGTGGAGTGGTGTATGTGGACATGGATAATGCAGTGGACGTGGTGTATCTGGACATGGGTAATGCAGTGGATGTGGTGTATCTGGACATGGGTAATGCAGTCGAGTGGTGTATGTGGACATGGGTAATGCAGTGGACGTGGTGTATCTGGGCATGCGTAATGCAGTGGATGTGGTGTATCTGGACATGGGTAATGCAGTCAAGTGGTGTATGTGGACATGGGTAATGCAGTGGACATGGTGTACCTGGACATGGGTAATGCAGTGGAGTGGTGTATGTGGACATGGATAATGCAGTGGACGTGGTGTATGTGGACATGTGTAATGCAGTGGATGTGGTGTACCTGGACATGGGTAATGCAGTGGACGTGGTGTATCTGGGCATGGGTAATGCAGTGGATGTGGTGTATCTGGACATGGGTAATGCAGTGGACGTGGTGTATCTGGACATGAGTAATGCAGTAGATGTGGTGTATCTGGACTTTTCAAAGGCTTTTGATAATGTACCACATAAACAGTTGGTATACAAAATGAGAATTTTGGGACTGGAGGAAAACATATGCATTTGGGTTAGCAACTGGCTCACTGATAGGAAACAGAGGGTACTTGTTAATGGTAAATATTCAGACTGGGCCACAGTCACCAATGGGGTGCCACAGGGATCAGTATTAGGTCCTCTTTTGTTTAATATCTTTATTAATGACCTGGTAGAGGGTTTATAAAGCAGGGCATCCATATTTGCAGATGATACTAAACTTTGTAGGGTAATTAATAATGAGGAGGATAGTAGAATATTACAAGGGGATCTAAGGAAACTGGAAGAATGGGCGGAGACTTGGCAAATGAAGTTTAATGTTGACCAATGTAAGGTAATGCACTTTGGGCGAGGTAATAAAATGTATGATTATGTACTTAATAGTAAATTACTGGGTAAGACTGCCAATGAAAAAGACTTAGGGATTTTGGTGGACAGCAAGCTTACCTTTAATGACCAGTGTCAGGCAGCTGCTGCCAAGGCAAATAAGATTATGGGATGCATTAAAAGAGGTCTAGATTCTCATGACAAGGACATAGTTATGCCTCTATACAAATCACTGGTACGGCCACACTTAGAATATTGAGCGCAATTTTGGGCCCCGATATACAAGAAAGACATAAGTGAATTTCAAAAAGTGCAAAGGCGGGCAACCAAAATGATTAGGGAAATGGGTGGACTGGAGGACAACGAGAGATTAACAAACTTGGGGTTATTCAATTTAGAGAATAGACGTCTACGGGGAGATCTAATAACAATGTACAAATATATGAAGGGACAATACAAAGAACTTTCTAAGGATATTTTTACTCCTAGACCAGTGACAGTGACAAGAGGACATCCTCTACGTCTGGAGGAGAGAAGGTTTCACCAGAAACATAGAAGGGGATTCTTCACAGTAAGAACAGCGAGGCTCTGGAACTCTCTGCCCCGGGAAGTGGTGATGGCGGATTCACTGAACAAGTTCAAAGAGACCTGGATGCCTTTCTTGAAGAGAAAAATATAACAGGTTATGGACTCTAGATTTTAAGGACACATTGATCCAGGGTTTTTATACTGACTGTCAGATTTGGATTCGGGAAGGAATTTTTTCTCTGAATTGGGGCAATTGGCATGAGCCTCCTGGGGTTTTTTGCCTACCTCTGGATCAACACTGTAGGGATTGTAGCCTTATAGGTTGGACTTGATGGACTGATGTCTTTATTCAACCTCATCTACTGTGTAACTATGTAACAACAGAGGTATTACTGTAGTGTATAGAACTTCACTGGGTTTTTTGTTTGGGAAAGTAAAAACTCATTAAATTTTACTTTATCACTTTGATACAATAAAAACTCAATTGCAAAGACAGTGTATATAACGTCAATGGGTGTTGTTATTTGTCAAGGAAAATAACAGCCAAAGTACACCAGATACAAACAAAAAAGTGCTGTGTATGACTAAATGATTTGGTCTTGGTCTCTTGAGACAATACAGATTGAATTTGAAAGTTTAGACTCTGAGAATTATGATAAAGATTGATGTAGCTGTTGCAGCACAGGAACACACTAACATACACAGCTTGTTTTGCTTTTCTAACAGCATTGCAGACAAATACAGAGTTAAACCAGTTGTACACGACTGTCTGGTAACTGGTGGGCATGAATGAATGGTACAGGCGGCACGTGTATCATTCGTGCACCGGCCGTGCTTCCACAACCCCTTTAATTCAATGAATAGCAGCTGCAGAAGCAGGGATGCAAAATTCATGGTCATGCGTATGGGCCCATAGAAATGGTCAGTGTGCTGTCCAGGAAAAAACATTGACATGGTCATATGCAAGGGGGCTTACTCCAGTCTCCTATATATATATGTCTTATTTTGCAGTCCTACCACACCACACTTCCTCACACTATATTATCTACACTGTCTATGTATTTGGACACCTGTGGTAGAATAGAAAAACAACAGTTATTCATATATAATAGTTGGTAGACCCCAGCAGATGCTTCCTTATGGATGGTATTGATTGATACAATACCCGGATGCCTGGTGACACTCCTGGTGTATGTGAGCCATCGGTTGGGTGCGGTTTCTCTGGCCAGCACTCGTCGGTCTCTAGTATCTCCAAGTTTCGGGGGTCTGCCGACTCGAGGCACATTCCAACAATCACTGTTCACCTTTCACTTCATAATCACATAGGCCACCGTCGATTTTGGGTAATTCAGTTCACTTTCTATGTCCCTTAAGGATCAACCATCTCTGTGTTACCCCGCAATCACCACTTTCTTGAAATCGGACAGCTCTGCACTTCATGGCATCTTGCATGCGACTAATGCCAATGCACTAACGCCAATGCTGTTTCCTATTTAATGGCACAAGGCATGACTTACATCATGACCACAGATATCTTCATTTATATGGGTGTCCAAATACTTATTGGTAGACAGTATATATATTCCTATCTATCTCAGTCTGACTATGATGCTTCTATCTGTTTAATCTATCCCCACAAAATGGACATCTTTTTTTCCTGCGTGGACCTTATATAATGCCTATAAGCCTATGATGACCCATCAGTCTCCAGTGACCTTAGCCCTATAAACCCTCATGTCCCTGTCATCAGGACTGCGTGCACCACATTATGGAGAACCACACATGATCCTCATGGTCATTTGATCCTTATTATCTGTGCCCTATTTTGCCATGTTGTCTCATGTCAGCCACCATTTTAGCTGGCCCAAGCAAACCAAACTACAAAAAGTTTAGATTAGGTCAAATACAAGGTTCAGGTTGATTTTAATTAATTAAAAACCAGTTCACTGATAAAGGTAATTAAGATGGTTGACCTATAAACAATAGACAGAAACATACCGTAGTTCATGATCTACTTTCCTGTCCGCATGACTTGTGCGGAAAGCACATGGACCCCTTTATAGTCTATGGGTTCAGTGCGCTTTCACTGTACGCCACTTTCCAATGCGTTTGGTAGTCCATTCAGAAGGGTCCCCATGTGGACTCCCACAAACAGATTACCGACGCAGATGTGAACGAGCCCTTAGATATAATATGGCTTAATAATGCTGGTACGAGTCATTTCTTTACATGATTTTGTCCTCTTTCTAAAAAGGTCATTCACATTAGATATAAGTAGGTTATAATCTTTCCACCAATGCAGCCATACATGTTATACTCCATAGCGGGCAATACAGTCCACACATTTCAATGATACTGGGAAAAGAACACACAATTTTTTGGTAGGTTCCCACCTGTGTTCGAGGGGTCCACTTGGGGACCCCCCCTTCCCGATTGGAAACTTAATCCTCTTTAAACAGTGGTTAACAGTGGAAACCCCGTTGAGACCCCAAAGATTATAATGCGGTCCAACCGACAGTTTTTCCAACTGAAAAGGGGGAAAATACAGAGAGATAGCAGGACTTTCTCTCCGACTTCTTTTTAAGTGAGTTCAGGGATGGAAACAGAGTTCAAACAATGGTGTGAACCAAGCCATTCTTGCAATGCTATTCCATTTGTGAACCAAAAAGAATTTGAAATACAGCCCCCTTCTTTCAAGTCAATGGCAGTATGTTTTGGGTGGCTAATACTATCATTGTAAAATTTATGTTGCAAATGTTCCGCATGGTTGAAATCAGTGGCGTAACTAGGAACGGCGGGGCCCCGTGGCGAACTTTTGACATGCCCCCCCCAACGACACTGAAGACCTCGACCGACCCCCTCCTACGCATTCCTGCGCGTTCTATTATGCCCCATAGTGGCCCCTGCACACAGTATTATGTCCCATAGTGGCCCCTGCATGCAGTATTATCCCCCATAGTGGCCCCTGCACACAGTATTATCTCCCATAGTGGCCCCTGCACACAGTATACTGTAATGCCCCAATAGTGTCCCCTGCACACAGTATTGTACCCCAATAGTGTCCCCTGCACACAGTATTGTACCCCAATAGTGGCCCCTGCACACAGTATTGTACCCCAATAGTGGCCCCTGTACACAGTATTATCCCCCATAGTGGCCCCTGCACACAGTATTATCCCCCATAGTGGACACCCATAAACAATTATTATACTCTGGGGTCTTTTCAGACCCCAGAGTATAATAATCGGAGACCCGGGGGAATAAAAACATAAAAAAACACTGTTACTTAACTTTCCCCCGGCTCCTACGCTGTCTTCTCCGCTGCCGTCCTTCTGCACTGACGTCGGACGTCACATGACCCTGGACGCAGGCCGGGTTCATGTGACGTCAGAGACGTCAGAAAGGAGGCCTGGCAGGATTGTGGAGAGGTAAGTAACATGTTTTTTATGTTCCCTTACCTTTCCCGGTCCGCCGATCATTATACTTGGGGGTCCGAAAAGACCCCCGAGTATAATGATAGCAGCGGTAGCGGCTGTCACCGGGCCGCTAATGTCCAGGGCCCTGTGGCAGCTGCCTCCACTGCTATGGCGGTAGTTACGCCACTGGTTGAAATTGACAATTTCCATCAACTTTAGTCTAAGGCAGAGTTCACACGGAGTAAACGTGCCGCGCATTGTGCCGCGTTTATGGCGCGTGTACGCCACGTTTTTTTACGGTGCGCAATTACGCCGCATTAACGCCGCGTTTACGCGGCGCTAACGCGGCGTAATCGCGCACCGTAAAAAAACACGGCGTACACGCGCCGTAAACACGCCACAATGCGCGGCGCGTTTACTCCGTGTGAACGTGCCCTAATGCTTTAACTCACCTGAATGCCTTGTAGAATAATTGTGTGGAAATCAGAAATAGAGAAAAACCTTATCAATGTTGTATCTAATATTCACTCTCAAATAATGGAACGTATAAAAGAGTAGTCACATTGAAATACGTAAACAAAAAACATCAACGTTCTCAGTAGATGATTCCTTCAGTCTATTTTTTTCTCTTTTAACCAGAGTATTTTCAAGCCATGAATCCATGTATGCAAAAAAAATAATAACCTTATCTAATGAAAAGCAGACATTTAATAATGTTTTCTATTTTATTTACTTAAAAAAAAAACTTGAACAGCAAGTTCATGGATCCACAAAAGAGTTTTCAAAATTAAATCTCTTTTCAGAAAACATAAAAGACACAATTTGTTATGTGTAGTTTATGATGCTTTTGTTATTAGTTTTTTTACAGAACTGTGGAAGAAGCCTAAATATGGTACAATTCTAGGCACTGTCAGAGAAAGCGAGTTCTGTTAAAACTGATACATATACCACCTGTGGTGAACATAGACAGCAGAGGACCCCTGTACGTACATGCCTTGGTCTCCAACAGTCAGTTGGCTTGCTGTCAATATTGCAAAACTGTCACAATTTTTACATGCGTGCTAATAAAGAGTATTGTATTCTATCCTATTTATCCTATTCTACATGTATTGTATCATTTATTTTTGTTTTACAAACAGTATTCACTATCTTGTCTATAGGGTATGTATGGTTGCACATATGGTATGAGTATATCACCCCATACACAGAGGTTTAGAATATGAGCAGGCGGATCTGAATAGCTATTCTTCTCTCTAGGATCCTACTTATACTGTGAGCCTTTCGTAAAAGCATTTTCCAGGACTAAGATATTGATGACCTATCCTTAGAATAGACTGAGAAAATACAAAATACACAGTGCCAAGCACTAATAGTATAATTCTGCGAGGAGAACTAGGCACAATATGTGATAGGTAAAAGGTAGGGTTGAGCGATCGTGTTCGGAAAAGATCAGATTCCGATCGGCGATCAAGAAAATTTCACGATCGCGATCGGAATTCCGAACACGATCTTTTTAGGTGGGATCGAGATTGGTACTATTTCCCACAATGCTGTGCTTAGCCTTCACACTGAGTATACGCTCCGCTCATTCTGAGCAGAGTGTATACTCAGTGTGAAGGCTCCGCTGCAGTTCCATAGGAATGAATGGAAGCAGCCGGCACACAGCCTTAACCCCCTGCACGCCGGCTGCCTCCATTCATTCTAATGGGAGACTAAACTAACATCTCTAGTAGCTACTTACCTCCAGAAATGGCTGGTCTTCAGTGCCTGGTGTTCTTCTTCGCCTCGCTGCCGCTCCACGCTGCTCTTCTCGCCTCGCTGCCGCAGCCTCCCAGGATAGTGTTTAAAGAGCTAGGAAGGTGGGGCTTGTGGCTTAGGAGAGTGTGGGCGGGTACAGGGCGGGGAGACGTGACGTCTCCCCTCCCAGTACCCGCCGACACTCTCCTAACCTGCCCACACTCTCCTAACCTGGCAGGGAGGGGGCAGCAAGGCGAGAAGAGCAGAGTGGAGCGGCAGCAAGGCGAAGAAGGGCACCGGACACCGGAGCAGCCTTCTCTGCAGGTAAGTGGACAACAGGGGGGACTAAGTAGTCAGAGGATTAAAAAAAATCCTCTGGCTACTTAGTGATTCACTACACAGCGTGGATTCTAACAATTAAAGCGTTCAATTGTTAGCTTCCATGCTGTATAGTGCATAGGATTGCTTTTAAAATCCGATCTCCGATTAATTTAAAAAAATCCCATTGACTTGCATTGGGAGCGGAATTGGGATCGAGATCAGGTTTGAATGAAAAATGATCGGAAATCAGATTTTAAAATCAATCCTGAAAAGTCAAGATCGGCTCAACCCTAGTAAAAGGCTCACCTTGGGTGGTTGTGAGAGATAGCCCACAACCACTAATGAAGCATATAAATGAGGGACCTCCAGGTAGGACAAGGGACCTCAGCAGATGGATGGACCCCAGTAGCAGCAGCCAGCCTCAAGTATACTTCATATATTCATATATGCATCAGGAAATCCAAGAGAAGCAAGGAAGAGGCAGAAGGTGCGCTGGTCCAAATGTACGATCCTATATTAACACACAACGCGTTTTGGACAATAACTTCCTTTTTCAGGTGTGTCACACAGATGTCATTATTTTTTCTTTTTTACTGACCCATAGACTGATGTGATGCATCCATACAGTGTAAAAAAAAGCATGTGCTTCTGAAGAAACACATTGAAATGAATGGTTACTTATTGCATCCATGAAAAATGCAGATACCATAAATATGTGAAATAAAGTTTCAACTGTAAATAAATAAAGTTTCAACTGTAAATAAATAAAGTTTCAACTGTAAACAGGCCATGGGACCAATGAACATAACTCTCCTGACTTGTGAGGTGGTAATGGTGCCCATTGCCAGTTTGGATCAGCTGATTTGTGTGGCCTGTGGTATTGGATTTCTAATATTAATGATCCATCCATAGAGCCCCATATAGGGATCACAATGTACATTTTTTCCCCTATCAGTATCTCTTTTTGTAGAATGGGAGGAAATCTACGCAAACATGGGGAGAACATACAAACTCCTTGCAGATGTTGTTCCTGGTGAGATTCGAACCCGGGATTCCAGCACTCCAAGGCTGCAGTGCTAACCACTGAGCCACCATGTTGCCCCTCCATAGATCCTATATTAATCCCTTTAAGTAGAATCTCCATTAGAACACAGAGATTCGGAAAAGTAATCCAGCGATTGACATGTCTGTTCCTAGAAAATATTCCAAACATTTTAGGACTCACCTTTGAGCACTTGCAAAATTTTTAACTAGCAGGTTTAGGGCTAGTTCACACGTGGGCAAAGGGGAGGTTTTTGACAGCGGAATTCGCTTCAAAAACCTCTCCTTTAACATGGTGGTCTATGTAGACCACTAGCTTTTTTTTTCCTCCTAGCGTTTTCCGCCTGAAGAAGCGACATGACCTTTCTTCAGGCGGAAAACGCCTGAAGAATTGCATAGAAGTGAATGGGAGGCGAAAACTGCGCGGTAAAAAAACGTGCGGTTTTTTGCACAGAAAACCGCGCGTTTTTTTGCAAAAAACCGCGCGGTTTTCGCCTGCAGTTTCTATAGCACATATAGGAAAAAAATCCCTAGCGAAAACCGCTAGCAAAAACCGCGTCAAAAACCTCGTCAAAAACCGCGTGGAATGCAAAAAACTGCGTCAAAAAAACTCCCCGAGGTTTTTTACCTCGCACAAATAAGCTAGGCGGTTTTCACGTGTGAACTGACCCTTACTATACTTCCCACAAGTTTCCCTTCAAAAGATAAATTCTGTTTTCTAAAACCATGAAATTAAGCAATGGGGAATATTATTTCCTGTTTTTATCTATTATGATCAATAACGTATTTCACAACCGAAACAAATTAAGACATAAGGGACTCAATCATAATATTCCTTTGAAAGGGTTTGTAGTCGCCAGTCCGTGCCATTATAACCTAAAAAAATTCCCTTTAATTTAAGGTGTTTTTGTGCAGGATATTTCCCTTAAATGTTTGCATTAGTGTAATTTCTGCTGTTAAATAGCGTACACATAGGTAAGTTCCTATAAATGTAAAGCTTTTCCTATGTAGACTCTTTCAAAGCATAATAGACCCAGTAAATGTTGGAATAAGCCATTGGTGTCATTTATCCAAATTGTGTAATAAATACTTGCACTTGATTTCCATTGCATGTTTGCAAGATGAAGACTTCAGGACCTATACCTATCCAGTATTGGGGTCCTCTGTCCCCCTCCCATGCCGTCTAGTTTCATGACTTCTGTGAATGGAGAGCTGGGTGCACTTGGGCAGCTCTTTACATTCACTTTTATGTTCCTTTCCAAATACATTCAAATGAAGACAAGCACGTTTTTTTGGAATACGATAGAAGTGAATGAACGTTGGACCCATATACAGTGTACAAAGCTATACGGTTGTACAGTGTCATACTAGAAAGCACATGGTCATGTATAGCATGGTGACTCAGTGGTTAGTATTGTTGCTTTGTAGCTTTTTAGACTTGGATTTACAACTAGTCAAGGAGAGCATCTGCATGAAAACAAGACATAGAGATTTGGCATTGTGAGCCCTACTTGGGACAGTGAGTGATAAGAATATCTGGAAAGTGCTGCAGAATATGTTGGTGCTATATAAATTAAATACATTATGTGCATTCTGTGTCAAATGTTGGGTAATATTGAAAATTTCCTCATATGAAAGAAATAGATCAGATGTCCACTGTGCTGCAAGGATTTTGTAACACGATCACTCGGCCCTCACCAGCTTATTACCTTTCTCAGCAGGCCTAGCTGCCTGGCTATATCTGGTGCATGCTCCTGTTTCTTTAAGGATTAGTGTGCTCACCTGCTCAACTTCCTCCTGACAATCCCTGCCTGACTGTATGTCTATATAAGTCAACTTCTCTAGTAACTTCCTGGTTTGTTGTCTGTTTCCTGATCTATTGTTTGGATCCATGCATGCTAGCCTTCATACCTAGTCATTTCTGTAGTACTATGGACACATTTGTCCTTTGTATCTTTGTCTAAGTGGATGTGTATATATTTCTATTATATCTGTAGCTCATTTATTTGTGTTCCAGACTTTTTCAATACCTCTGCTACCTGTGACATTTGAATTTCTGTTACGAATGCTTGTTCTATAGACTTCTCTGTGCTACCTGTGACTTCTGTTGAATGTTTCTGTTGAATGTTTCGCTCGTATGCCTGTTTGAGACACAGCCTCTGTTATCTGGATGTTCACACCTCTTCCTATTTCAGTACCTCTGATACATGTTTGTTCTTACACTGTATATGTATTTTGCCTGCCTAGATTTTAATCTCTAGTAACACTATAGGACAGATTTAATAATACTGATATTTCACTCTCCAGTATTAATAAATGCCTGAAAGGTTCAGGTCACGGCTGATTTATGAAGAAGCTTGGGCCAGGTCTGATAAGAGTCAGAAAACTGCCAGAAAACCGACTGGTGTCCCGGTCCTCCTTGCCCTCCTCGCTCTGACCACAGTTGCACAATGTAGCGAGCAAGATGCAGAACAGGGGTTATGTGCATCACAATATCATCCATCTAAGGAGAAATTTTGCATAGAAGACTTGATAAATATCTCCCTTTGTGTTTTGTCCATTTTTATGGTGGACTTCAGCGGCTACCAACACTACGACTAGCTCAGGACCAGGTAGCAAAGTCCAGATCCCAGTATGGGAATTAAAGGTTCAATACCAGAGAGTCTACAGAGATAAAGCCCTTAGAGGTGGCCTTCAGCTACACCAGTTTGGTAGCACAAGGGGTCCACAATCTGCTACCCGTTACATCTACATACAATTATCAGATGTTTAACTGAACGCAGACAAGAGATAGCTGCCATTTTTTCTTCTCATATCACTTGTTCCAGGAGAAGACAAGAATCAGACAAATAAAAAATGTATGTCCCCATGGACATTTAATCCAGCCATAAATATATAATTTTTATGGTCAGTTTAAGTCTTGGTAAGAGATTTTATCTTAATAAGAAAAGTAAACTGTAGAATTCCTTTTGACATCTTAGACTTTGCTTTGTAGAGTATAGACTCCAGACAGGTATTGTAGGAGTGCTGTATGGCTAATTCTAAGGGGGAAAAAATCCTGAGTCCGCACCTGCATTGTGCCGTAGTTCAGCGGATTCAGTACAATGATATTCCTGTTATACTTACAATTGGTGCTACAGAATAGGCTGAGCAGCTGATCACGTTCATAGGCATTAAGATTCAACCGATGTCACTATAACTTGTCATTCTTAATGAGGTAAGATACACATTAATAACAAATATCAATGCTAAAATAAAAAAATAAAAATAGCAGTAAGTCAGTGTCAAATTAAAAAGTGTGAACATCATTGTACATCCACAGGGTCACTTCATTCACAGTATAACAGAAAATGTCAATTGATGGGTGCCGGAAATAAACCATTTTTAAATAAAATTTTATGTCAAACATATTTTTTATATTTTTTGAATGAGTATTTCCAAGTTGTTATCGCTTTAAATATATATAAATATATATATATATATATATATATATATATATATATATATATATATATATATATATATATATATCGTGTAGTTCTGATTCTAACCACTGAGCTAAAGAATATTCTGATACTTCCTGTGTTCTGTAGGAGATTTCTTTAAAGCAGCCACACTGATGATCATGTCTGTCATGTATATGTACATAAAATGGAGAATCTACCAGCCAATCCACCAGCCACAATAGGTGACTTCACAGCCTCTGCGCAGGTCATGGAGCATGCCTAGAAAATTCTCCTATAGAAGTCAATAGGTCTGCTCCAGGCCATTGTGTTTAAGTAGATAGTAACATGGAAAATTAAAAACATCACCAGAAATCCTTAAAAACAATATAAAAACATGATTTACCTAATTAATCATTTATGTTGACACATTCCCTTTAAGAAAGCACAAATAAGACATCATTCTTTTTATTTCACTTTTTGTCAGTATAGTATTAAACTATCATCACCTATTTTAATAGCAAAAGGCGTAAAAGCTTTCACTAATAGCTGTTTCCCCTCCCCCCATATCAACCCTTTAACTTAAAGGAAACTGTAATAAAATCTATATGTAGAAAAAAAATCAAAACTATTTGCAAGCAAACCATGTTCTTAAAGTGTAAGTATATGTTTATTTATGTTTTCATAAATCAATTGGGCAGGTGAAGGGAACAAACTTTATAATACAGGATATTAAAGAAAAGCGCCTATGTGTTCACAAATTTGCCTCTTTCTGCCACTGATCAAATCTGTACAACAGACCTCTATGGAGAGGGGAGGGAAAGGAGGGTTTTTCCAAGTCTTAAATCTTTGTCTCTTCCCTTCTACCTTCATTCCCTCCCCTCTCCATAGACTGCATTGTAAACGTATCTGCTGATGTAATATGGAGTCACTCAAAGAAGACATAAAGACAGAAGTAATACTTAAAGAAGGCAGTTTGGCTTAGTGAAGTAGGTTGCAATATGTGTTCCGACCCCTTGCAATATGAAAAAAATAAAAAAGTGGGCCTACTCTTTAAGTTTCCCAGTAGCCATATCATACAGTAGCTGCATTTCTGATATAACCTCCCTGAATGGGAATATCCTTGTGTTGTGTAAGGATAATCATTATATAATACTAGGAGGACAATAAGTTGTTTTGTAACACAAACTACACCGTTTTTAAAATAAAGGTGAAAAATTCTAGTCCAAGGACAGAATTGTTATTTTTGTCGTTTCGGTGCGCACCAAACTTAGTAACCAATCGTCAGATCGAAATTTGTAGTCAGCCGGAGTCTGCAACTGCTTCAACTTGGCAGAAGACTATTTCAACCAAGTGAAAAGCCAAGATGCACCTTTAAAGGGAACTTCATAAAAACATTCTTAAAAAAAAAAAAAAAAAAAAAAATGTGTCTTGAAACCCCGATTTAGTAAAGATTCTACTATCTGCCTATAGGTGACATTAAAAAAAATAATTGCATTTTTGTTTAATTTATACTAAATTCCATTTTGCAGGATCTGTACCATGAAGAGTGGTCTAATAGATCACATTTATAGGGGGAAAAATCAATGTAAGAAGAAGTGTAAGGCTATAGGCGCATTCATATTTCATGTACCTATACTGTCTAGATTTTTCATAGACCGCCTATATATACACTCATTTTAATATTTTTATACAGTCATTATTTATACAGTCATTTTTTCCCCCCAGATCTTTAGAGAAAAAAAGAGGCAGGTTGATTTCTTTTTTTTCATTGATATGGATGCATCATATCAATGCAAGTCTATGGGTCAATGGAAAAAAAAAATTGGATGGTATCCATGTGTCTACCACTTTCATGAGATATAAAGTTAGGGAAATTCATAACAAATTTGATCTGATTTTTTTTCACATCCCTAAATTAGTAGGATGGATATTAGATATCACACGTCCATAAAATGCGGACATGTAAATAAAGAATAAGCCATTCCCTTATATTTCCCGTTCCTTTGATCAAGTCCTAACTTTGGAGGGTAAAGGCATAAAAATTCAATAATGTAGAGGTAGTGATTGGCAATTTGACAGATAATAATAGATATCGAGGGAAAATAAAATTTCGAATAAAGCGACTTTACTAATACTGATCATTCTAATATAGAATATTACGCCGCACTAAAAACTAAATGGAAAAGTGCAATAACTATATCACAATATTAATAATACTCATCGCTCGGATAATTGGAGTCCAACAATACATGGCATGAATTAGACAGTTAAAGAACCCAAAAGATAAAAAAGTAACAAAAACCAACATCATACATAAGAAAATTCTAAAAAACAATAACTTAACGTCGAATCTAAATGTATTTCACACATAATATTGACCATATGGATTATTATTTCTGTTGTGTTTTAAGCACTTACAATAAATTCTTAGGACTTTCCCTAGGTTACATGAAGGAAAAATACCAGCAAGCCCAGACTTTTCCTACTGAATGAAAGTTCTCCCTTCCTGCTGAGCCAAATGAGTGAGTGGGCCTCTATCCCTCCCACTCTCGCAGGCTCCGAGATACACACATGAACAGAGCTCATAGAATAGACTCGAGGGCTTCTCTTAGCCCTGAATATGAGACTGCAGTCATTTAGCTCAGACACTGCAAAGGGTGTAAATTCAATTAGGAAAAAAGTTAAAAGAAACACTTATCTTCTCAGGGTCCACTACACTCACACCTTTCTCACAATCTCTTTCTAGTCTCCCAGTCTTGAGAGGACGCTCAGCAATCTGAGAATGGGGGGAGAATTTATGGAATTATCCTCAACGGTCCTGATGGAGATAGAAATTCAACATGTAAAGTAAATGAGGAAAGGATAAAATATTGCAGGTGTATTATAGTCATGGAAGGAAAAATATATAAATAATACAGTATATATATTTATATATATATATTAGAATTCTCTTCACAATCTTCATTTTAGAGATTGACATAAACTTTAAAGCCATAACTGTAAATGAAGCCTATGTTGGATACCAAAGCTATAGATATAGTGAGAAGCAACATGGAATATTTTGTACATGCACAACCTCAAGGCGCTATATGCCAGGAACAATGCATTTATTATCAAAAATGGGTGTGTTAAATAAATTAATTATACAATTTTATATATTATGGAAACCTAAATTCTCCATTTTTTTTTACTGAGGACTATGAATGTTAAGTCTCAGCTGTGTGTTACTATTTAAAAATAAAAACTGAAATAAACAGTCTAATATATATATATATATATATATATATATATATATATATATAATATTATATTGAGGGAGAGAGAGATTCCGTATGTGCATGTCTGTGTGGGTGAATATGTATGTGTCTGTATTTGTATATGAGTGTGTGTGTGTGTGTGTGTGTGTGTGTGTGAGTATGCATGTGACTGTATTTGTATATGAGTGTGTGTGTGTGTATGTGCATGTTTGCGTGTGAATATGCATGTGCCTGTATTTGTATATGAGTCTATTTGTGTGTGTGTTTGTGTGTGAATATGCAAGTGACTCTATTTGTATATGAGTGTGTGTGTGTGTGTGTGTGTGTGTGTGAGTCTCCATGTATCACTGTCTATATGTATATACCTGTGTGCATATGTATTTGTGAATCTGCATATTGTTTGTCTATATGTGTTTATCTGTATATCTGAATATGTTTAATTTGTTACCTATATGTCTGTATGCATGAGTCTACGTGTCTGTGTGGAACTACATAGAAAACTGCATGTATATGTATGTGTATATGAAGCTGTATATGTGAAGTGTTACTCTGTCTGTCTGCATGTGTATATGTGAGTTTGTTAGTATTTGTCAGTGTTGTCGTTACTTAATGTCAGTATCGGTGTAATATAAAATGCAAGTTATGTCGATTGAAGGCATTCTGTGTACAGCGAGACAAAATATGTAGGTGACATACAAATAAATAAAAGTAAAATAATACATTCAATGTCATCACTTTCAATCTTTAAACTAAACATGTAATACATTTCCTATAATATTTTAAATACCGTGGACTTTATACTGTCAATAATATAAAATTGTCTTTTATAAATGAAAAAATACATGGCACGACTCGATTTACTGAATCATATGCATCCAACATATATTCAATATATGAAATTTCCCCATTGTGGGACTATTAAAGGATTATCTTATCTTATCTTATATTTCGGTATAGCAAAATTCTAACAGTAGGAAAAAATATACCCAAAATATTACTATCATTTCAGGCTCATTCCTTTAGAAATGTTACACCAAAAATAACACATTTATCTTATACTTTGATTTTTGTATCTCAAGTATGCAAGTGATTCCTTTTTCTTACCACATAACCTATTTGAAGTGCAGTTGACAAATGTACCAAAATCTAGATGCGATACCTATGTAAGCGTCAGTGTATGTGTATATACTCATGCACTGTACTATATGGATGCGTATATCACTATCCACATTCATAATAATTGTTACATTATAAGATTATTTATACGTATATCACATAACGAGTACTTTCGCCTTATCTATGCTATGTTATGATATTATATCACATTGTTCGAATACAGATGGAGAAGCAATATGGCAGCCCTGTATAATACACAATTTCTATAAAAGATATTGCACGGGTGACCAACGTCATCTATCATATTCGACAACTTTGTGATATTATCTGCTTTCTTAAAGAAATTTCTTTTCCATAATTTTCACCGTTTAATACCAGTTATGTCACGTCTTTACTGCCGATATCAAAAGCGAGTTTTTCTGCGTAGATCCACGGATACATTTACTAACAGGGAAAAAAAACAGCAACGTAAGAGAAGCTTTTTGTAAATCATAACCAACTTTAGAGAGAAAACCTAAATCTGTAGGGAAAAAAAAAAGAGCCAATCACGTTTCCCTTCCGGTGGTCTGAAGATGAAAGGCTTCAAAAGCTGGGAGGAGAGAAGATCAACGCGTCTATGAATCATCACTATACGCAGCAACAGGGCGTGAGTAAGGCTTGAATGACAGCATATACTTTGGCCTGTACTATGTGCCCAAGCCTATTTTTCCATGTATAGCTACCAATATGCATCTGTATATCTGTTTAAAATATGATATCCAAGGGTAGATAGATATGAGGATAGATAGATAGATAGATAGATAGATAGATAGATAGATAGATAGATAGATAGATCGGAGATAGATAGATAGGAGATAGATAGATAGATAGATAGATAGGAGATAGATAGATGGATAGATAGATAGATAGATAGATAGGAGATAGATAGATAGATAGATAGATAGATAGATAGATAGGAGATAGATAGATAGATAGATAGGAGATAGATAGATAGATAGATAGATAGATAGATAGATAGATAGGAGATAGATAGATAGATGATAGATAGATAGATAGATAGATAGATAGATAGATAGATAGGAGATAGATAGATAGATAGATAGATAGATAGATAGATAGATAGGAGATAGATAGATAGATAGATAGATAGGAGATAGATAGATAGATGATAGATAGATAGATGATAGATAGATAGATAGATAGATAGATAGGAGATAGATAGATAGATAGATAGATAGATAGATAGATAGATAGATAGATAGGAGATAGATAGATAGATAGATAGATAGATAGATAGATAGATATTGATAATAGAGCGATAGACTGTAAAATATTAACTTGCCTATAGGTCTTTTATATTTGCATCATGACAATTCCTTAATACAAAATACAATAACAGAAATTAAAAAAAAATACACTTCACACCCATTGTACCTATTTTTTAACTTGAATAAATTTCTCATAGCTTGGACCCCCACCAAGGAACCTGGCGAAGGTAATGCAGCTGTTAGTGTCACCACCATCTTTGCACACAGAAATGTTATGGCCTAAGCTTATGAAACCTGACTCAGCGAATCAGTCTGGAGCCAACAATATTAACCTCTCAAAAGATATGCAGCCATTCCAATCCTTTCACAGTAAGAACCCTGCCGTTCTTTGGAACCACTACTAGTCTTAATATGTTAATGAGCCAATCAGTAATCTGCGGTACAAAAAAAAAAAATGGCAATTGAAAAGAAATAAAGTGAAAGGCCTATTTTGCTCTATTTTATTGTCTCCTTTATTTTCGTGAATATTTTTGAATGTTGTTTTTTTTTAATAAATATTTTCTACCTCTTTTACGCAAGTAGCGCTTGCCTCTAAATATTAATACAATATTAATCATTCCACTCTTTCTTTCTTTTTTTTTCCACATTTTATTGATACGAAACTATTAGGCACAAACATTTTCAGTTAATAAAAATATACCCCCCCTTTACTCTATGGATAGCTGCAAGCATTAATCTGGAGGAAAAAAAAAATAAAAAAACTTTAGGCGATAAAATAAATGATTTATTATAGGATTTAATAGGCATGATTCAGTGGTAGTCTCTATTATTCTTCATTTAGGATCCCCATTGAAAATAAAATTTCTAATTAGGGAGGCAATTCATAGTGTTACGTATAGGATACCCATAGAAAATAAAATTTTTAATTATGGAGGCAATTCATAGTGTTACGTATAGGATACCCATAAAAAATAAAATTTCTAATTATGGAGGCAATTCATAGTGTTACATATAGGATACCCATAAAAAATAAAATTTCTAATTATGGAGGCAATTCATAGTGTTACGTATAGGATACCCATAAAAAATAAAATTTCTAATTATGGAGGCAATTCATAGTGTTACGTATAGGATACCCATAGAAAATATAATTCTAAATATGGAGGCAATCCATAATGTTACGTATAGGATACCCATAGAGAATAAGATTTCTAATTATGGAGGCAATCCATAGTGTTACGTATAGGATACCTATAAAAATATGGTTTCTTCCTAAAATTTAGTCAATGGTCTCTTCCAAATCTTTAGGCTACTTGATTGAAAGTGCCATATAGAATAACCTGTCACATCACCAGTGATTGATATCTAAGCAGTACAGGTATTCTCTTACCCTATATACACTACCAGGTTCCATATTTATTGCTAATGTAATTTTTTCCAGTTGGACCAACATGTAGCCATTTGTACCATAAAAATGACATATGTATTTTATCCTGCTAAATATATAGCATTACCAAATGGGTGGGGCCAAGGAACAACTATCACATTACGATGAGAAATATAACAGCCTTGCCATAGGAATAATACTATTTTACTATTTTTTTTATTAAGATGAAAGCCCAGGATGATACTCTTTGAAAAAAATGCAGAGTCACATCTAAAATCATACGCATAATTATAATTATGCAGATCTCCTGTGTCCTGATATTGTCTTCAATCTCAGTCCATCAATTGAATTTTTTGATACGTTTGGAATGCGAAATTAATGCAATTTTTTGCCATTTTTTTGGCCTTTAACTATAATCTATAGAATTAATATTGACATTTACAATTCATCACATTTTAAGATTTTTTTTATTTCTCTATTTTTGGAGGATCTAACACCATAAATGTCAGGGCTGATAAGTTAAGGCCTAAAAATTATAATTTTTTTTTTTTTATCCCAATTTTTTTTTTTTTTAACCTGGCTCTGCCACTATGTATGTCACAGTATTAATATTCCTTACATAGGTTTTTTTTTGTTTTTCTTCCAAGATAAAACTGAACCTATTAAACCCTTTGAAATTTTCTGGAGAACAGCAGCATGTTCTCATTTGTCCTTTGAAGCATTAGATAGAGATGTCATGGTACCCAACTGAATTGATTAGAAATATTTGATTTGCCTGAACAACGTTGAAAGGAAAAATTTATTATACTTACTACTTAAAACAAATATCAACTAGTTTGAAATGTCTTTGATATCTATCCTTGTCACCTAAACACCTGCAACAGACTGTTACAACCTTCCAAAAATATTTTTTTTTGAATACTGTGAATTTTTTTTACCCCCCATAAAAGATTCTGTTAATGCAAAGGAACTCATAGGTTAGACAATTTAAAATTAGATTTTTTTTTTCAAAACAATAAATTTTAATGCTAAAGCAGTTATAACCAAAAGCTATACAGAGTTTTGTTAGAAAATTTTTTTTTCATAAATATTGTTCAGTTCCCGGCACTTGTATCAATAATTAAATTACAAACGATAAATATGGCATCATGGATATATTTACAAAACTTCTTACAAAAGGCAACTGTATACTAAACGGTCACAATCTGTGAATTAACACACACCCCCATCCTGAAAATATATCGAACAACAGCTTTGACCCTATAGGACAAGGAATACATTCACAAGTGTAATGCTTTGAGAAAGTTCAAGACATAACAAGACTTTGGCACGGTTTAAGAATGTGAGTTTTACAGCCACCATAAAGGTGAATGGATTTTTTTTTATCTGTTAAATACACTGTTTAAGAACCTTCTATAACGCGAAAAGAAAAAAATGTAATATTGTTAAAATAAAAAATGTAAAAAAAAAATGGATAAGGAATGTAAATGCCAAAATATGTTTTCAGATCCTGAGAAAGGGACACAATGAGTCCACAGCCTTCTTTAAAAGGGGAAAAAATCCAGGGGAACAAAACAAAGCCCTGTTCTGTTGTTTGTTTGACAAACTCCATCATCTCCATCATGGTGGAACAACCTTCTTGGTCTCTGTGATTCATTTGGTCCTTTTTTATTGGGCACGATTTTGTGTATTTTTTTTCTCAAACGTACCACTCATTAAAATTGGGTGGAAGTAATCCTGGGTTGTGAGTGTTGCTGTTAGTCTGAATTACTGCTGAAGTCGTTTTAGAAGATTCCTCACTACTGGCAGAAACCATTGCTGGTGGGGTGGCAGATTCGTAACCTGAACTGGCAGCTGGGGATGAATCAGAGCCTTGAGATTCATGTACCTTGGAAGAAAAAAATACAAAAACATTAGACTCATCGTAACTTCCATTCTCCTCCTTACAATGATCATTCAGTGGACTCCATCAAACACGTTAGAGAAGTGAGGCATGAATTAAGTGGACAGATTTACATGCGATGTAACTATATAAATAAGTGACTATATACTGATTCTTAGGTATATTTGGGTATTAATGGTAGCCTAAAAATATAAAATAAAAATATAAAAAATTTCTAATACAATCATAACCTTGGGGTTAAGGTTAATCAGCGAGATATATAATTAAAAAATATTTAAAATAATAATAATAATAATAATAATAATAATAAATATTATTATTAAAAAAATTAATAATAATAATAATAAATATTATTATAAAAAAAAATAATAACATACAAAACAACAGCATTAATGATATAGAGTTACCTTCATGTGTTTTCGTAGAGAGCTGGGATGCGTGTAGGATTTATCACAGACTTTACAGATGTATGGTTTGTCTGATGTATGCACGTGCATATGCTTTTTCCTGTCACTGCTGTTTGCAAACCGTCGGTCGCATCCTTCAAACTCACACTTAAAAGGCTTCTCACCTAGTGGAAGAGGACACAACGTAGTATGTTATATAGGAAGAGCTGCAGAATATATATATATCCAGTCATTGCTTTGCTACACTATACAGTTTCGTCCCCCCACCACCCTTAATGAAATTCACATTGTTGGCCCAGACTGTATGATTTCCTCCTTAAATATTCCCATACGTTATCTGCTTATCATGTTGGAATATTTAACTAGCCAAATTGACACTTAATTAAATACAAAGGGACACCTATGCAAATCCTATAGAATAGGTTAAACTGACTGCTAATTGTTATCTAAGGTCTAAATTGAATTTGATTATAGTGGCTTTTGGAAGACAATGGTTGTGGGTAGAAAGTGCTAATAAAAACCTGCACTCATATTAAGAGACTATATCACTTAAAAAAAAAAAATCAGTGCAGTTTTAAGACCTGTAATACAGGGGAGGACATAAGTTGTCATCCTGTCTTTTCTAAACTCACTTTGCTTGCACAGAGTTCAATTAAACACAGGATTCTAAATAAAAATACTTTGACAAAAGTATCACTGCTTTAATTAGGAGACGTGCCAATCAAGGGAGGAAAAAGGAGCGGAAGTGGGTGAAAATGAGATTTCATTAGCATTTCTATAGTTTACTTAACAGTATGCAAGGAGCTAAAGTGCCTGGAACGTGAATCATCCCTCAACAAATTCGTATTTGTTCACAGCAAGCCAGAAACAAGACAACAAGAAACAATCACATCTCACAAGATTACCCCAAAAAATGCAAAAAATTGCAATGAACTACTTCAAGACATCATGAAACTCAACATAAAAAGTTACACAGCCACTACAAGCAGGCCTATTAAGTCACAATGTCCAAATTGAGACGTAGCTATTAACCCCTGTCGCCTTCTTACCTGTATGAGTTCTTTTGTGGATCTTTAGATTTTCTGAACGTGCAAATATTTTCCCACATCCAGGGAACGGACATGGAAAAGGTTTTTCTCCAGTATGCACCCTTATATGATTAACCAGTTTGTATTTTGCTTTGAAGGATTTGCCTCCCCTGGGACATTCCTCCCAGTAACAAATGTGATTAGTTTGTTCTGGTCCCCCAACATGTTCCATTGTCATATGTGTAACCAGTTCATGCATACTACTAAATGTCCTGTCGCAGGTTTTCTGCGGGCGATTCATCGGTGATTCCTCCATCCACTTGCATGATAATTCTTGCTTGATAGGTTGCCTCATATATCTAAAAAATGCCCCTGGGCCATGATGAGCAGCTACATTCATGCTCATATTCATGTGATTGTAGTTGTGGAACTGGGCAGCTGCGTAATGGTCAGTCCTAGGGCTGGGGACCGCTCTGTAAGGGTCTGGACGTCCAAAAATATCACCTCTGAGACCTAAATGCATTTGTCCATTTACCACATGTCCATTGGGTGAAGTGTGGCTGGAGCTTTGTTCGTGAAGTCCTGGGAAGATCAGGTGTCCTGGCGGTTCACTGATTCCAGGGGGGCCGTGGCTGGCGAAAAGTCCATGCTGACCACCTGGAGAGGCGGCATCCCCAATTCCAGAATTCCGATTTCGGAAAAGAAAATCTCTTGTGGAGTTAAAGGCAGTACCGCCATAAGATGGCACCTGCCCAGCATGGTGCCCAAGCGCGTTGGCATATCCGGATGCCTGCGGGGTAAAAGCTGAGCTCTGGCTTGAGGAGAGATCATGACTGGCTGGACTGAGCTTAAAAGCTGCAGCGTGTGAAGGTTCAGCAAAAGGATTAAGCCCCATGCCAGCATCTCGGTTGGACATTTCATGATGGCGAGATGTCCCAAACCCACCAACTCCCAGGGTGGGAAACTGAGGTCCTCCATCTAGAAGCATCGTCATGAATGAACCTGAGCAGCGTGCAGACCCAGATGAATGGTCAGCACAGGATGCAGTTCATGCAGAAGCAATGATAACAAAAATAAGTTTTGCTTTTATTCCTTTTGCTTGTTGGAAATCCAGGAAACTGTTCACCCTCTCCAACAGAGTAATGTCCTTGGACTGATAAAGTCAATCACTCACTCCTCACACATAAACCAACTCAGGAGGCAGTCTGAATTGCACCAATAGAAACTCAGCTGGGGGAGTGTCATGCGAGCCCAGCCCCAGGCACCCATTTGCCTGTGAACTCTTGATTGACAGAGTTTAGCATTGAATATGGCAGCTTCACTAATATCTATTCCCTGATTGGTCTACTCAGGTTTAGTATTTGCAGGTAAGCTTAACCCCTTTAGTGCTGCAAATGAATGGCAATGCATAGAAAAGATACATGCGGCAGCCTCAGCCAGCACTGGATGTGTTAATAGATTACGAAGAGCCCAAATATTTATCCGAAAGATCCCTAAATTAAGGATGCCTCTAACCACCTTCCTAAACATCATAAGCCAGTGATCACTCTTCGCTCCGTTATCTATAGACCCTGAAACCTTCGCCATAAATGCTGCACATAGGGGTTTAGCAATGCCCAGATTGCAGGGCCATTGTCTCTGTATTCTTTGTCGCTTTTATTTATGCATTCGCTTATTCCTGTACGCTGTCCCTTTAACATGTGCAATCGTGGCTACAAGAAAACAACGTGTATTCTGATAAATCCCTCATGTGTTACTGTGTAGAAATTCCCCCCTCCTTAATAATTTCATCCTTCCTATACTCGCTTATTTATTCTACATTTTATTATGGACCTTCAAATTCTCTAAAGTGTTGAATATGTTTTTCATTTATTATTTTAATTGATTTTTTTTTTATCTTTCCTGGCGGTGGATTTTTCTATATTTCCATCCCTGCCCCCCTTCTCTCACTAGTGACAAAAAGGAATAAACAGTTAAATTGCTTGGATGGAAACAAAAGAAGAAGGAGACTTTAAGGGAGAATCCCTGTTGTGTGTGCTCTGGGTTAGGATTTCTAAACTTCCCAGTGTAGTTTAATGCAGAAAACACATATGAGCACACAAGACCTTCATCATATAGGCTAAGACACCAAGGAAAGTTTTTTTTTTTTTTTTTTTTAGAAAAAAAATGCATTCGTCTAGTGATGATTATAAGCTTTAGACAGCTCTATAAATTCCGTTCCTTTCTGTATGGGAAAGCATTTGCAAAGAACTATAGGGAGTAAGATTGGGAATAAAAGAGAGGGAGAAAGATGGCCGTAATTGTAATATCCTGAGATTTGCTGAGCCCAAAAGTCTGTCTATTGAGCCACTTTCACAGGATTGTCGCTGTCTCTCTGCAGGAAACATAAAATCTGATCAAGTTCAGAGACGCATTGAGAGACTGCTTCAAGCAGTGCTTTATAACTGCAGTCTTTTCACATCCTTCCCCCCAATCAGCCCCAGGAAAGAGTTCGCATTCTTTATTTTAGAGTTTTGCAAAAAAAAAAAACTCCACCCCTATAAAAATCAGCTTCACTAGTAATGCCATGTCCCATCAAAACCAATCAAAATTCATGCTACACATCCAACAGGAACACACTAAAAGTTGAAAGGTGAGTCCCTCTTGTCTTAAATCGTTGCTTCTTAAAGTGTGGAGCTTAAAGCTAGTTTACTGTGTGTGTTTGTGAGACCAGCATGTCTACAAGGGTAAGGCAAAGTTGTGGAGAGATCACTGATCTTATGCTTGGAGCTGCATGAGAGGGCTGCATTTGGAGCTGCTATGCCTGGGAACTTGGGCTGGTTTATTTGATGGACGCAAAGCTTATCCCAATGCACTAGTAGGCTTTGATGTTCCTTTGGTGAATGCACTACATTTCAAATGCCCTCCTAGTCACTGAAAGTCCTATAGAAAGAAGCAAAGGTTTATGGTGATTCTCTTGTTCTTTCCTAGGTGTCAGCAAAGTTTTTCAGACCTATCCCCCCTTTCATTAGTTTATTGGCCTGTTCCAAAGCAAATTGCTGATTTTCGTTACCTGTTTATGTGACTGTGTACATGCAGGACATTGTCCCAAGAAGATAATTCATTAGCTCAGGCATATGTTGACTTGTTTCTGTGACAAAAAGGACATAATTTAATTAGACCATCAAGTGAGAAGACGTTGTGAAGTGTCTGTGAAGTCGCCGACTTGAAACCACTGTGGATAAATGACCTTTAATGTTCCAGAGGCCTCAGCAGTGGTCCTCATGGTTTTTTTTTTTTTTCTCATTTTTTGACACTTTTTTAATACTACATTTTTACTTTCAAGTTTAAAAGAGAAGAAAAAAAAAAAAAACCTATAGCTGGAGATAAGGGGGGTTTGTGACACTTCACTTTAAGCTGTAGGATCTTCCTTTTTTTTTTCTAAGGTAAATCCATCCAGATGTGTGAAAGTCCTTACTGTAAAAATAAACACTGGTTGGATATAAAATGCACGCTGTACTGTTTAACCTTTTGCCAGACCTCAGAGGGCGGATAATATATCTCTTGAAGGAGCACACATTAAGTGCCGCGATAATTCAAGTGTTAAATATAATATGGGCTGCCATTCCAATGCAACATTGTAACAAAAATCTCAAAAATTTGGCTGCGGAAAGATAATCGTAGTAAAATAACAAATGTCAATGAGATTGGTCTATACGTGGGTGAGAATGCGTGTGTAGGCAATTTTATTATATTATGATTATTTTATTGCATTATTATGCACAAGTCGCTCGTCGTCCCTTGTATCCTTGTCTTCTTTATCAGCATTTAATGAATCACCCTGACGGCGGCGCATTTAATATTTATACGTTGGAGATATTTATTAATATGGTTTATAGAATTATGTCATGTTGATGTTGTCAAGGGGAGAAAAAAAATTAGGAAAGATGTTAAGCCATCACAATTCTATATTTTATACGTTGCCTTGATGCAATGCGATTTAAAAAGAAATAGGATAATAAAACAATAGATAGATAGATAGATAGATAGATAGATAGATAGATAGATAGATATTTTCTCAATTCGGATTCACGTGAACCAAGACGCATTTCAAAATCTTAAATTGAAATCCATCGACAGGGTTATATACGGCCTGTTCATTTGTAAACATATTGTGGTTGCAGAATAATTGAAGCCAAACTAGGGGCAAATGAGACATTTTCATTGTTCGTGTCAATCAATGCAGTATAATCACATGTACACTTGAACTTCGAAGGGATGCATTGAAGTAAACAGGGCCTTGGGTGGGAAGAGAAAAGGAGCAGAATGACTCTGTTGATGAAACTTCATCTTACAAAGAAGCCAGGACATCCGCACAGAATGTAGACATTTGCTCGATAGTCCAGGCTCATTCACTGTCTTTGGGCCAACCTATCTATGGGAAGAGAGAGAGAGAGAGAGAGAGACAGATGCAAGGTATTAGTCAACCACAAGATAAGCTTCTAGCAATAAGGATAGGTTGTGAAATGACCACATAAAGATTAAGCTCTTCCAAGGAACTGGAATAACAATGATAATATGCCCGTCTCATAGAACATAGCTGGTGATTAGTGTTTTTGTGATCTGGGTACTGTTGATGTTAAACCGAGACAGACTGTTAGGCCTCCTGATGTATTCACTCCCCTCGTAAAATCTATTACTTTGGTAAATAACATTATTTCAAGGCATTACGAGTCACCTTATGTTTAATGCCCAATACTAAAAAGCAACGCGTTTGTGAGAAAGCAAAAAAAAATCGCAGTTAATTCACCAAGATACAATCTTCTCGTGAGGTGGGGAATGCATCAGTTGGATTAAGACGAGGAGACAAAAAAAAAACTTCAATCATAATATCTGCTATGGACTCTAAAAGGCAGAGTGTCCTCCCCCATGACTGACATCTGTTGTCTGTTTAAGGTGGAAATATTGAAATATATCTGCGTTTTAGAAGTACAGAACACGCGTTTGGGCTGGGAATAAAAAGCCATTTACAATGTATCTTGTAATGAGAACAAATGTTCTAGTTATCATTAGACTAAATAGCAGAGTCACTGGCATATTAGCGTGAATATTAAAGGCTTACGCTTCTGGGCTCAACATCTTAAATCCATCTAATGTGCTTTGTCTTTTAGGTAGACAATCCAGGCTCTCAGTCTGGGAGTATATTAGGCCTGTTTCAGTTCTCTTGTATGTTCTGCTCACACTGTGAATCCCAGGAGAAGACACGTTTTATTTGCTCTTATCGAAAAAAAGGAACTTGTTTTTTTTTCCTATAAAGTTTGGAAATAAACTCGATTTTAGCGACATGACCTGCTGGTTGGAGTCAAGTTCTGGGTGTGACATGGCTTCCACACACGTCCACTCGTAAACAACAAGCTCTAAAGCTGGCTCGCTCTTGTTTAGTTGTTGCTTGTGTCTGTGGTAACTTTAGCTGACGACTAAAAGAAAGTTGAGAATATCTCAATCAGTGATGAGGTGACCTGTGACCTGGAGGGTGCTTTTTATTGTCCTCTTTCTTTTGAGGGGGACACACAGTTTATTGACCCATTCAATGTAACTTTGCCCTGAGGGGAAACCACAAGCACCAAACTACTTGAAGATAGGAGGGCTGTGTCTAGTGTCTCTGTGACCAACATTATCACTAGTTCTACCAAATGTCCATAGACATTCCTGTTGAGCTTATCTTGTTGTCTTGTTTAGGATGCGTATACCTATTCTGTGTCAATTCACACATATAGCTAGATACACATAGATAGATAGGGAGAAAGATAGGTAGATTGATGAGCTTAACAGAAGAGTACATTGCCAATCTGTATACAGTATACAAGAAAGATGGCTTTGACGCAATCCTTAGTATCATATAGACACAAGATATTATTTGATATTAAGACGAACACAAAGGTAAAATATTTTTTTGACACTTTTACATTTTTGGCTTTTTCTTTTTTGTATCACCATTAACTAACAGCTTTAACCCCATCCTGTTATGAACGAAATATCAACCCCGTGTTCTAAATATAAAGGAATGAGTCGTATACAAGTGTTTGCGTAGCACATATACGTTTGCATCTTCAATGTCTGATTGATGTTAAAAAATAACAAGACGTCTGATTCTAGGAAATCAGTTATCTATCTTACATCTTGGTGCCGTGTGGATATAACAGGACGGTAACTAATCAAAGAACAAGATATGAGAAAACTCAAGTTAACGTCCATAAACAGAAAAAAGAAACGTAGATTTCGCCATAGTTGCTTCATTTACGTCTGTAAAGCAAATGTCGATGAGCAACCGGTCATATCAACTAAAAATATCCAAAAATAATACCAGATTCTTGCATAGGAGCATTTATTTGCGATAAACAATGGTAGAAACCAATTTATTTTTTTATGGTTTAAAAATATAAAAAATGTAATTACTGATAGATAATTCAAAAACTTTGCCAAAAACATTTACCTTGTTACCATGATATCACTATAACGTTATTAATGGAATCCGTGCACAGGAATGATAGAATATAAAGATAGACATGGGATGGTGACAAAATGACAAATGTTTGCCCAGGTGGGGGCACCCCGGATGTACTGAATGAAAATACTTAACAAAGTTTAATTAATCGGTCTTATGTCACAAGTTGTATGTAAAGCTGGCTTTGGGGATGGTTGTACAATGTACCCTATAACATAGGTCACATTGTATTTTTCCACCCATGGACACGCTGGGGAAAGAGTAGAAGGGTGTCCCATGAATATAGTGAAATATTGGGGAGCATTGACAGGCTGGGGAAAGAGTATAAGGGTGTCCCATGAATATAATAACATACTTTGGATCATTGACTTCTACTTTATTAGTCACATCTGAGGATACTATTAGTGAAAACCTGCATAAGCTTTTTGTTAAGAAGGCCAGAAAATGTGTAGTGTTGCTGACCTTACCTCTTAAAATGTATCAGTCATCACATATCACATTCAATCACAACAAACTCAAAATTTACGGTTCAAAAATTATATCCTTACATTTTTTTTAGATTCAGAAATGTTTTTCCATGAAAATTTCAGTAGAAATCAGAATAAAAATGAATTTTCATGAATGGTATTTTTAGAAAAATATCTCAAATTTGAAAAATATTGGACCGTTCGTGTGACCACTTGAAATTTTTCTACATCTATGCCAACCTGTATTGATTTTGTTCTTTAGAACTGCTGTGTCTCGATATCTGGGCGTCATAAAATGATGCGGGTTATTGCATTCTTTGTATAGGACTACGGAATTTGTTGATACTATACACATCTCAAGAAATAAATAGTAAGTCTTAGTAGTTGAGGCTTTCATTGATAACTGCTAAGAAGAACATAGACACAGAACATAGACATAGACATAGAACATAGACACAGAACATAGACATAGAACATAGACATAGAACATAGAACATAGACACAGAACATAGAACACAGACATAGAACATAAACACAGAGCATAGAACATAGAAATAGAACATAAAGTGATTTGGTATGATTGATGTCCTTTAATGGGTTGTCTCCATGTATAGTAAACCTATGGTCTATGTATATTATATTTCTCATTATGTGTAATTTTATTTTCATTACCATATAAGATACAATGGAAATGGGTAAAAAAAACAAGTTTCGATTGATTTTGACACTTACATTATACATATTTTTCTTTATTTTCCTAAAGATTTTCGTTGCAACACAAACAATTGAAAATATGCAATGTTTGTTAAACAGAGTGGTGCTTTCCAACCAAAATATGTCAAGTCACATCATAATTCTCAACTCTTGTGGCTCACTTCCACTCCATGTGAGCAGGTTACTGGTAGAAAATGACTTAGTCTCGTACATAGACAATCTCGCGGGTCCCATGAGCAATTGAGGTCTCCTTTGGACCATGTGGTAAGCCGCCTGATTGTGCGCATGAAAGATTGAAATCCCCCAGGAAAACACGCTAAGTCCCTCCATCAAGATAAGTACAAGACTTGTGCCAGAGTCTTGGCTTTTGTGCTACTAAAACCGTCACTGTTCTTTCATGGGTGTAGAGATCCCCTTGGTCCATTGTCAGATAAAAAACTTGTTTGTGTCGGAAAACTTTTTAAGAAGGGCAGTGGGCAGCTTAATCTGCATTTAGTTTGCTGTTTAAACCTTACTAGCTCAAGTTTATAGTACTGATTTTTCAGCTTTTTTTGAAACTTTTTGAAATTTATTTTAGATTGTGTGAACATAAATTTACAATTAATTCCGTAACATATACTGATTGATCAATCCAAAAATAAAAAAAAAAATTGCATATTACATAGACACGTTTCACACATACATACATAGGCAATCACTGGGGCAGAACCAAATCCCTCTCTACTCTTATTAGGGGTAATTATTTTAGATAAATACAAATATCTTAAAATGTAAAAAAAAAAAAAAGTTTGATAGATTTAGAGAACATTCCAAGATTTTCAGGAAAGAATGTTGTTATACAAAAATAAATGGATAATATAATGTATACACTAACGTAGGATAAGAATACGGGCAGTGTTTAACTTTTTGATTTATTTTGTTTTATATATTATCTTAGAATTTTTTTTCCTAATTTTTGTTTTTTTATTCAGAAGTATACAAAAAAATAAATGAATACTTAAGTCATAGGACTGCATAAGAAAACTACTCTAAAGTGTCTCCATTTAAGCACATTAAAGTAATTAGACTTACAATGTAAAGTTTCTGAAAGGGGAAGAAATGGGAAAATTCTTTTTTTTTTTAACATTAGTTGACTGACACCTTTGCCCCCTTGTAAATCACAACAAAAGGAAAACCAGCAAAGTGGGTAACAGCAGGTAGCCTCTGGAGCCAGTGCATATAAATGAACCTACCTTACTAGTAGACTGGATACCTATTTAACCATTCCAAAGCGAACAATTCACCTTTTGACTTTGGGAAGTTGATGCGAAGAAATTTAGCTAAGTCGTTAACATATGTTTATCTGCCATGAAAGACACCTTTTAACTTGTAAAAATGTCTTAAAGTTTAATTAAAGCCTCAGTTCCCACATCTAGCACACAAAAGACTGTATTTTCTTGTAGATTGGGAGATAATGTGTGTGGTGAAACTGAACCTAACGTAGGACTTGTCTGTTACATTTTATCTTCTTTCCCTCTTCATATATATGTGGTATTTTTTCCATTACATTTTGGTCGAAGTCAACAAATGTGATTTTTTTCGAGCAAAATACAGAAGTAGAAGGGTTTTAATTAGTCGCAACTCACAATGACAACACTGGTCAATTAGTATTTGTCTGACTTTAATCCTGTTAGTCCCGTTATTATGTTCTTTAAATGTAGCCCAGATCATAAAACCTATTTCCTTTCAACACCTAAGACACTCTGACCTTCGCCTTGACCCAGTGACCCCTTTAAAGAGATAGGGTGACATATTTGGAACTATCATGGCAGATCTGGTGTTTCTTTGTATTACGCTTCTATTTTTTTTTAAAGTCTAATACATCCTATTAAATTCAGCTATTTTACTTATTAGGATGCAGAAGTGTATTGTGATATAGAAATCTGCTATCTATCTATCTATCTATCTATCTATCTATCATTAAATCTATGTAATTTATTATCATCTGTCTATCTATCTATCTATCTATCTATCTATCTATCTATCATTTAATCTATTCTAATATATTATCTTCTATCTACTTATTCTATCTCCGATCTATCTATCTATCTATCTATCTATCTATCTATTTATCTATCATCTATCTATCTATCTATCTCCTATCTATCTATCTATCTATCTATCTATCTATCTATCTATCTATCATCTATCAATTTATCATCTATCTATCATCTATCTATCTATCTATCTATCTATTATCTATCTCCTATTATCTATCTATCTATCTATCTATCTATCTATCTATCTATCTATCTATCTATCTACTTATTCTATCTGCTATCTATCTATCTCCTATCTATCTCCTATCTATCTCCTATCTATCACCTATCTCTCTATCTATCTATCTATCTATCTATCTATCTATCTATCTATCTATCATTTAATCTATTCTAATATATTATCTTCTATCTACTTATTCTATTTCCGATCTATCTATCTATCTATCTATCTATTTATTTATCTATCATCTATCTATCTCCTATCTATCTATCTATCTATCTATCTATCTATCTATCTATCTATCTATCATCTATCAATTTATCATCTATCTATCATCTATCTATCTATCTATCTATCTATCTATCTATCTATTATCTATCTCCTATTATCTATCTATCTACTTATTCTATCTGCTATCTATCTATCTATCTATCTATCTATCTATCTATCTATCCATCTATCTATCTATCTATCTAGTTGTTCTATCTATTATCTATCTCTATCTATCTATCTATCTATCTATCTATCTATCTATCTATCTATCATCTATTATCTATCAATGTATCATCTATCTATCTAGCTATCTATCTATCTATCTATCTCCTATCTATTATCTATCTACTATCTATCTATCTATCTATCTATCTATCTATCTATCTATCTATTTATCTATCTATCTATTCTATCTATTATCTATCTATTTATCATCTATCTATCTATCTATCTAGCTGTTCTATCTAATCTATCTACTATCTATCTACTATCTATTTATTCTATCTATTATCTATCTATTATCTATCTATCTATCTATCTATCTATCTATCTATCTACCATCTATCTATTATCGACCTATAAAACTGTATCCATTAAAAAATAGAGCTTTAAAAATCCCTATCATTCCATCTTCCATTTTCCATGTCCTTGGAACTATAAGTTCTTTACAGGAAAGCTGATACTTCAAACAACGCACATGTTTTTGACACCAAAAATGAAATATAGTACTGATACAAAAAGCAATAATTGAAGCCACACTCTTCACCTCCTTTCTCCAAGAAACACAACACATTTTTCTCCAACATATTATACTCCCAGGATTACCTAACAAGAAGAATCATATCCTCGAAGCGCCATTAAAAGTTCCGCTGAGATCTCATACCTCATATTTGTTACATTATTTAAAAAAAAATAATTAGTCGGTAACATCTAATTAGTCTTATTTTCTAAAAATAATTTGCTTTCTTTTTTCCCCCCTCATCCAATTTAGGCTGCATTTAAAAAAAAAAAAATGTCTCCAATTGATAATGCCGTCCAGTGAGCGTTATTTTCTTGTATCGTGCGGCACTTTTCAAAGGCTAGTGTGATATATTTTAGAAAAGAGATCAAGCTGTGAAGGTTTGCGTGTCTTCTCTCCACTAAACTAAGCTCTTGTCAATCATGGCAGCCCCTATCCAATCATCATGGCTCTTTCCTGAAAGCACATCATCCTGCTGTGCTTTTATACATCACACTGCAGTATGTTTTGATGCATTTTCGCTATCACTTTTAGGGCTGTGAATTAGGAGAACATAATACAGAAAACTGCTCTCCCAAACACTTGCTTGCTCCGGTGTTGGCCGTGATTTTGCATATATTGTCTCTAATATTCCAACACTAAACCCTGATAATGAAGTAAAGGGGAAACAATATGCGAGTTTACTTTGTATACATCTACCTGCAGATCAGGATCTCTTGATTTAGTGTGCACCCTGGTGGTGACAGGTATCAGTGTTCTCTGTGCAATGAGTTGGCTTCTTAGTTAACCCTTACAGCTCCTTCACTGGGAGTTTCTTTACAAAATCTTCTGCACATGTTGTATGGTGCATAGCAGCACCTGTATAGCTATGAGACACAAGAATTCAACAATTTGTATACCACATACTAATATTCTATAGGGAATGTAATTGTACTTCATGCACTGGTATCATGTTATATAGTGTATACACTCTGAGTAGTAGTGTATATACTGTGATGGAGGATATTTCATGGTGTGTAAGCTAATAGATTTATTGCTGCTATGCTATATGTTACTGTATCACTTGCTTCAAAATAGGATAGTTATGTTATGGTATATATTATATACCTATAATATACCGTACTATATACCACACATAGTATAGTTCATAAAGTTATGTTATGCTACATATTATATACTCACCATACACTGTCCAATATAGTAATATGTCTAGTAGTATATGTTTTGTTATAGTACAAATTACTAGAGAACATATGCTCCTATAGGGCATAGTATTATAGTTCCTATGCTTTTGTTATGGTACATGCTATATGGTAGTAGTATGCATACAGTGTCTGAGCTTTTCCTATGGTGTGTGTCTAGTATTATATTTTTTCCTATCTTACATTACCAACGTATATATTATTCTTAAGGGCATTACAATAGTTCAGATCACTCTGTTATGGTGCATATTATATACTCACACCCTTCCCTTCATCCAAATCCTTTCCCATTCCTTTGGTTGAAATTGATGGGCATGGCTTTTGCAACCTTAGTTATATGTATATAGTCACTGTGATGTATAATGGTTTAGGGTATACTGTTATAATATATATATATATATATATATATATATATATATATATATATATATATATATATATATGTTACCATAGAACATATTACTGTTGTTCATATTGTGCTATATAGCGTAGTATTACAGTTTACTTTTATTATGACTATGGTTTGTTATATGGTGCATATTATATGATATGTGTGTGTCTATGCCTTGGTTTGCGTATATGCTATGTATCTGTGTTTGCTTGTGTGTGCGGTACATAAACTACTATTGTGTAGATTTTTACAGTGTGTGGTAGTGTACAGTATATACAGTAATCTACTATGACACCGAATATGTAAGCAATAGTACCATATACAATTTGATATTCCATATAATTTAGAGGATAACAGAACATATAGTACTATAGTCAATGTTTTATGGTGGATAGTAATACTTATAGAAACTAATACTAACTAGTATAGTATATATTAGTGAGAAGTAACAAACTAGATATTAGTGAGGACTAGTATATTATATACTAGTGAATAGTAGGACATATATTGGTCAAGCCCTATATAGTAGAATATAGAGCTATGGTACATATAAATTTTATATATATATATCCTGAGCATGCAGATAGAATAATATGCATCAAGCATTGAAAATATACAAAGTTACAATATTTCTCACCACATTCTGTCTATTAAGTTTATGGGTTATTTCTCCCTGACTTTTTAGTAACTGTCCGGCTTAACTACTAAACTGTAGCTGTACAATTCAATGATTGAAGCCTTGTGGCAATGCCAGTTATGTACCACCAGGAACAAGTGGGTATCGTATGTATCAGCTTAGCCTACCTTAAGTTTCTATGCGAAAGCAAGTTTTTCTGAATCTAACTACATCTATATCAATATCACCTTACCATGGAGTATTTATATAAAGATGAAATCTGTACTTTACACTGGTTTGGAACCAAATTATTTGGTGTTCTCATCTGCCCCAGTGCTTCTGAAGACACATTTGTGAAGAAAGAAGGAAAGTTTAATAGTACTTGCATGAAATATAATCCCTAAAATAATAGGTTCTATTGATCTTGGAAATTGCCTGCTACCTCCTGCTAACACGTTGTTATCGTTCTTCTTACATATTCGATCGCATCACTTGCTGTTTTGTGGGCAATTTGGTTTCTATACCAGAAGGAGGGGGGTAAAAAAACAACTAGCTTTAGACTTCAGTGGCTATAATAGGAGATTGGCCAACATCGATGACAGGAGGGAATGCTGCAGCCTGGATGCTCTGAATCTTCAAGCCATGCATTTGCAAACAGAAGAGGTTTGAGTGGTGGCATACGTATCCCGCTCTTGTCAGGCAGTGACTGAAGATGCATGCCTCTGCAAATTTATCAATCAGTCTGCTATGGCCACTGTGATCTTTGCTACTCTGTAAAAATACAGAACAAAGGAGCCGGAAAAAAAAAAACTCCCGTCCTGCTTCTCTCTACTCCTAGACTGGTCAAATTCTTCTTCTTAAGGAACTGACCAGTTTAGACTTTAGGCTAAGGCCACACATAGGGAACACAGCTAAATCAAATGCTTGTGTTTTTCACAGTTTTTCATTTTTACCTCCCAATCTCAAAGCTTTTCAAAAACACACACACATGTTCTTAAAAACGCACAATGTATAGATCAGATTTTACCAAAATCCCATTCACTTTGCCAGGACGGTAAAATGCAGCAATTTTTCTGCAAAAACACTGCATTTCCGCAGCGTGTGGCCTCAGTGTAGGGGGCCTAAATCGCCTGACAAAACAAAATGCTTGGCACTTTCCGTTATTTAATCTCTAAGGCCGGTCAAAGACATCGGGATTTTCCTCCTGTTTGAAAATTATCCAGAATTTACCACCATCAAAACCATAGGCATTACCTTCAATAAGAAAAAGTAGCGTGTTGTGATCTGTAGCTAGGATCTGTGTATCGAAATGATTCGTTACTGTCATTGGAAGAATTATTGGCACATGAATTATAAAGACGTAAACGTATTGCATTGGATTAGTTGTATACGAGTCCGGCATGCTTAATGGGGGTCTTCGACAATATTTATAGTCTACTTGATATTTTGATGACTTCACCATAATTTCTAGGTTTGGCAGCATATGGTGATTTACCAACCCTCATGCTTCCTCATCCTGACAAATAAGGAAAGTTACGTTATATTCCAAATTGTTCTCGTCCCTGACGATAACCTCTGTTGGTTCCTGTTTCGATGCCGCCTCAGCTGTGTCGACATTTTGTGAAGATCACTATGGGTTAAATATCTCTACAGTCAGCAGTGATTTGCTGCCATGCTCATGGGATATGATGTCACTATAGAGGATACATCATCGTGGATATACCATTGTACTTGGTTCTAAACCGTAGAGCAATGGGAAGGCAATTTTGTTTTAGGTGACTAGTAAAGGAACCGGAAGATGCAACGTCCACATATAAACTATGTATTATTTCCCTGTCTGATGGCTAATTGAAGTGGCTGTAATGGAAAGGATATTAGTATAGTTAGTATATGTTGCTGACTCTACAGCAGCTATATAGACGGGACACATACAGTGATCTCATGGCGTAAACCTTACCCATAACCTACACGGTCCATTATTTTCCTTGTAGTTCAACCTCAGCTTGAATGTCTAAGGTTATTTTAGAATATTTGGTAAGTAAATGGTGATTTAGAGTATTGACTCAATGTGTAATGCCCACAGAGAAATACTTACACCTCTCGACACTCCAACACTGTACTAAAAACAGCAACCACCCGATATCCCCAAAAATGTCATTAGTCATATGTGCCAAATTAGTGAAATTTCAATTTGTTTTGACAATATAGACAATAATTTCAGGGTCGTATCGTTAGTTGGGAACACAGTAATGACTATTTTTTTAATTTATCCTTTTTATTGCCCTTTAACACTAGAAATCCCAGACATTTCGAGCTCTCATTTGAAGCAATGGTAGAAATGTTAAATGACCCCTCTCCGGGACTTCTAGTGTTAAAACAATTCTCTGAAGAAATATTAATTTGCTCCTTAAATATAAGACTGACGTTATTTTTACTATTATTGGTCCAGTCAGGGTGATTTTATTACTATATAATACTTTGATAGTGATTATTATGATTGAGACTTTTTTTTCGACAACTCTTATGCCACAGAAACCTCAGCTCGACCACAATGATGCAAATCCAGGCCAAACGTTTTATCGACAGGTCTTGAGTTACAGTTACAAGTGGGAGAATGACTGATCCTGGTAAATAATGGGCTGAATGGGGAAAAACTAGACCATTATTTATAATATTCCCACCATTACAAATATAGAGTTTATCTAGATCTATCAGTCTTCCATAGGCATATCTAGATATTCTGGTCAATAGATGTTTTCCAGAGCAATGGCAGTGGGATATTTCTCCCTTTTCATTTTCGTGGCCAGATTTCACTCAACGGGAAGCCCAGCACTAGCTCCTGAACTGGAACCTACGTCCACGGCACCATGGTCAGGCCTTACCTGGTCTATACCTTCAACAACTGTTGTGTCAACTGTATACTCATTTAGATGACAGCAATTTTCAGTGAGTTCCTTATACACCTTTGGGTCAGCCAAACATAGATGTGTTATTAAAGGATTATCTTATCTTATCCTTGACAACAAAGGATAAAGTGAGTAAAAATGTAACATTTCAGATCCTTTCTTCCATAGACAAATATTAGCTGAGCATTTTAAGCACATTGGATAGTCAACTGATCTCACCAAAACTGTTGCGTTCAGCTGACCTAATAATATGTATATCCACTTAGTAGGAATGTATCAAACGCTACTATCGAATACTGAGGGCAAGTTATTACTATTAACTTAGTGTCTCAATTGTAGTGTATTTCAGTGGCTTTTCAACTTTTTGATGTCTTGCACCAAATGTTTTAATGCCTTGTGATGATGTTTTTAGTGATTTGCGCCTATTGAGATTTTTTTCCTAAAACTGCCTGACTATGTAGACTTGGTTTACCTGGTGCGTAGACTTCAGTCTAGTTTATTACTTACGGCTTTTTAAAAGTTGCAAAATTGCCTAAATTTGCATAAGCACACTCCAACTCCTTAGTAAACTCTTGCACCTTCCTCATAGAGATTTGCAACAAATGTAGGACCCAACGTGAGACATCTTGATAAACCCATCACAAAGCATTACTCGTATAAAGTAAGCCAAGTCCAAAAAGTGGATAAATCGTCCCCACTGTGTATCATGAGGAGCATGAGTAGGGTGAACCATGACTTACTCCTCTAAGGCCTGTCCCAGGTTGGTACAGAGGATCCTGAATGACCATGAAAAAAGATTGAGTCAAAGGAACAAGGCGCATGAAATAACAAGTAGTTAGATTACAGACAGTGCGCCATTTTTGGGACAACACTCATTTTTGAGTTTATGTTCAGACGCCTATTTCAGCTATGACGTACTTTTTCCTTTCTATAGATCAATAATCAATTTGTTTTTAGCGACTCTAGTTGTCTATATTGCTTGCCATGCAATATCTATTGTCCCAAGTAAGTGCAGGTAGTGAAATACAATCCAAGCTAAATATAATGATAGGACAAGACCACAGACTTGTGACTGTGAATATCAGACATGATCTTCCTATGCAGTATACTGTACTTACACTATAGAACTATAGAAATATCTCATTTCAACTTTGTACTAGAAAAGGCAAACAGATACAGATAAACCAGTAAACCAGACCCCTGAAAGAGTTAAAGGAGCGTAGATAGTTTAAGTATTCACGCCTGTTAGATAGGAGAATTTATTCAGCAGGTTTGAGATTTACAGCAAATCTTGCTGACTCTTCCTAGAGAATCAATGGAGAAGAATGTTATATAAGATTTGCTCATCTGCAGCTGGAACCAATAATAGCCAGTAAGACAGAAATACACCGAACCCGATAAAGCTTAATGCTGATTGGTTGCTATGGATTATTACCCATTAATATGATAATAGACAATGAAAATGTAAAGCAGTTGTCAGTAGTGAACTAGGGATTTATGAATGGATCTGCTGCCCTCCCTCTATCACATTTGTTTTGGTTGCAAAGTCAACGTATGTATATTGTGTTACAGTAGTAATTTTATTATATTTTTTAATACTTGAAGTCTACTGAAATTTTTGAGTTTACAGTTTAGACAAGAATCTATCTATCTATCTATTATCTATCTATCTATCTATCTATCTATCTATCTATCTCCTATCTATCTATTATCTATCTATCTATCTATCTATCTATCTATCTATCTATCTCCTATCTATCTATCTATCTATCTATCTATCATCTATCTATCTATCTATCTATCTATCTATCTATCTATCTATCATCTATCTATCTATCTATCTATCTATCTATCTATCTATATACAGTATCTATCTACAGTATCTATCTATCTATCTATCTATCTATCTATCTATCTATCTATCTTTCGATATATCTATCTGTATATATATATATATATATATATATATATATACACATATATAAATATAGATATGTATTATACATAGAAATTATATATAGTCCTATATTTTTGTTTATTATTATTATTATTATTATTATTATTATTATTATTTCTTCACATTAGTTATTTTATTATAGTTCTAATATTGCTCTCAATGTTACATATTTATTCTCTATGAAATCCACAACCTGTTTGTCTTTTGTACCATCCATCTCAATTTACCAAACCGTCATTGCTACAATAATAATCAATCAA